>NW_026857059.1:0-218156 GCF_026571515.1 Ruditapes philippinarum | reverse complement strand
GGGATGTTGCACTTATACATAATCCCTCATGTACAGACTCAATCAAACCGAGTCTGCAATTCTTATGTTATTTTGTTGTGATTAATGCTTCCGAGGGATCACTTTGTTTCCAGAATTTTATCTATGTAGATTGTATGGAAGGCAAATTGTTTTGATAAAAATGTCTCATTGTATAATGAACAAAACAAAAATTTGATAAGTATATTCATGTAAATAGAATATACATTTTAATTGTTAACGGAGGTGACAGCAAAATGTTTCGTTTTTAAAACACAAGTTCTGAATTTGATTGTTTCTTTCTTTCTATATTTACGGTTGCTTTTTTTCTATACTTCCGTAAGAGTTGATGCTTCATAAAACGGGACACTGGTTTAAAGCAGGATTTCGACAAGAATTTAGTGACCAAAATTTTATAATACGTCCTTCATGCTAAACCCCTCCTCTTTTGGGTACCTCTACGTGGTGAGGAGGAGTAACATATGTCCGTTATGGGGGTGCGCTGCTGTGCGCCTGTATGACGGACATATGGCCAAACACCCAGACTGCCTTTTTGCCGTGGGCAGCGTCCCGTAACCTAGAAAAGAGGGTCCTGGTAGTTGAAGGATACCCAGGGATCTCCAGTACTCCTAACACACTGCTTTGGCGCTTTAGGGTAGACGGGTGACCAAGTGAGCCCGGCTTTGGTCAATCGGCTGGTCATGCCTTGCCCTTGGATATATATTTCTTAAATACTTAAAAATTTCATTGAACTTACACGGTCCCGAAATGAATACAATTCAATGCACACAAATTATTTAAAATAAAAAAAAAATCTGAGTTTAAATTTTTATTCCTACTTGTGTTTCTAGTATACCTTTAATTCCTACTAAAACTGCTATGATGGGTGCCGTTATGTTAAAACAATATTTCATATATGCATTATAAAATACAGATTAACATATCCAAGAAGGCGGTGGCTAATGGGCTAATTGTGTAGGTTGTAAATATTTGCAATTTATGCGAGTATATCTCTCTGGTATCCTTGATGTGCGGAGACTGGATATCCGTCTCCATCGCACATCCCCATGTTGGAGTCCGAGGTGGCTGGGGAACCCGGGAGACGAATTTTAATAACTTTAATCATGGATATACAAACAAAAAAAAAAAAATCGCAAGAAGATTCAAGTGGTAACATTTCATTTGATGGAAGTTTTCCCCGTTTTCTAATAATCAAATCAAACGGCTCCAAATCACTTACTGAACTTAGCCCCTTCATTATAGAAAAACAACTTTCGGCTTTAATTGGAACACCTAAATCTGTCAAGAAACTCCGCAATGGAGGACTCTTGATAGAGGTAGAGCGGAAACAACAATCAGACATTATTCTTAAATGTACCAGCTTTTTTTAATATTGACACAACTGCCGCACCACACCAGTCTCTAAACTCCAGCAAGGGCGTCATCAGATGTTCTGACCTTGCTGGAATGCTAGAAGCAGATATTGCTGAAGAGTTAAAATCACAGCAGGTGTCAAATGTCAAGCGCATTCAGTCTACAAGAGATGGTAAACGATTGCCAACGAATAGCCTTATTCTAACATTCTCCACACCCATTCTCCCATCATCGATACGAGTAGGTTGCCTTAACGTTCGCGTTGCGGTTTACATTCCAAACCCAATGCAATGTTACAAATGCTTCAAATTTGGTCATCATGAATCAAATTGCGTTAGGCAGACTATTTGCCGCAGATGTAGCTCAAACCATGACAAAAATGAGACTTGTAACGTTCCTGTTAAATGTGCAAATTGTGGAGGAGAGCATTACGCCACCTCCCGGTCATTCCCCTTGTGGTTAAAGGAAAAAGAAATTCTTCGTCAGAAGTATACGCAAAATATTTCCTTTCAAGATGCACGAAAGCTTGTTGAATCACAAGGACCAAAACAACTGTCGTATTCAGCTGCAGTTAAAAAGTCTGTTAAGATGGTTGACTCTGCAGTACAGGTCAACTTATGTCAATGCCCCCCAATTAAGTTACCATTACCTACAAAGCATACAGCTTCACAAAGTAAGCAGTCTACCTCTGTGCAGACTCAGTCACCATTAAAGTCTTCTCCAAAGAAGCAAACTGCAAACGTTCAAATAGCTTCTTTCTGAGAAAGTTTTTCAAAAACAATCGCCTAAAGAGCGAATTGTCATCACAGATCGGTTGAAAAAAGCAATGCGGAACCCGATCAACACAGAAAATCGGTTCGATCCACTTCACGACACCCAATTGATGGAGGATGAGGATCTTTACCTCTCCCCTCCTCCAACTCCGAATAGCAGAAGTCCAATAAAGTTTCCTAAATGATATAAATATTCTTTAAAATGGATTAAGAAGTCATTCTATCCTACAATGGAATTGCCGAGGTCTTAAGTCAAATTATAATGATCTACTTTTACTATTATCAAAATTCTCTCCAAATGTATTATGTCTTCAGGAGACTATGTTATCTCCTAAAGATAATATCTCTATAAAAGGTTATACACTTTATAGTTATATATGCACTAGTAACGCCAGAACATCAGGTGGTACAAGCATTGCTTTCGCAAATTGCATTCCTCAAAAAGAATTAAAACTTAACACAAGATTACAAGCTATAGCTGTGCATGTGACCTTACATCGACCACTAACAATTTGTTCTTTATACCTTCCTCCAAATATAACGGTAACAAGTGATGGACTTGAAAGTATTGTTCGTCAATTACTATCACCTTTCCTTTTGTTAGGCGACTTTAATGCTCACAATCCTATGTGGGGCAGTACATCTACAAATAATAAGGGTAACATAACTGAAAAATTGATAGATAACTTTCAGCTTTGTTTATTAAACAATCGGTCACCTACATATTTACATCCAGCTACAGGTACATTTTCTTGCATCGACCTCTCGATTGTCCACTCTGCTATATACTTGGACTTCGATTGGAAAGTTTTAGATGACCAGTACGGCAGTGATCATTATCCATTGTTACTTACATCAAATGACTCTATTCCAGATGAAGGACGTCAAATTTTTAAATTTAAGAAAGCAGATTGGGAAACATTTACTAGGCTCTGTTCTATTGATCTAACAAAAAATGAATTTGATTTCACCTCTGATGATATAGCTGAAACTTTCTCTTCAGCATTACATACGATTGCTTGCAAAGTTATTCCATTAAAAAAAATAATAAAAGTAACAAAATCAAAAAACCATGGTTTAACGATGAATGTAAAAAAGCCGTTCGTATACGTAAAGCTTCACTCAAAAAGTTTGAACATAGACCTACAACAGAAAACCTTGAAAATTATAGAATATTTAGAGCCAAAGCTAGAAGATCAGTGCGTCAATCTAAACGCCAATCATGGCAATCTTATGTTTCAAATATTAATTCAAATACTCCTATTAGGAAAGTCTGGGATGCAGTACGAAAAATAAGTGGTAAGTATAAAAAGAGTCCAACTGTTCACTTAAAAACTGGTGATGGCCAATATGCCAAAACAAAAACAGATATTGCAGAAACTTTGGCTAAAACGATTTGAAAAGAACTCTTCTTCAAGCAATTATTCAAATACATTTCAACAACATAAATGTAAAGCTGAGAAAGAGTATATTAATTTTACTTCAACAAACGACGAAGACTATAATTCCCTTTTCTCTATTGATGACTTAATTTATTCAATCAAAACTGCAAAAGATAGTGCTGCAGGCCCGGACGAAATTTACTACCAGTTTTTTAAACATTTACCACCCCAATCCCTAGACTTGCTTCTTGAAATTTTTAACAAAATTTGGGTATCTGGTGAATTTCCCAACACTTGGAAGAATGCGTTGATTATTCCTATCCCTAAACCTGGAAAAGATTCAACTGACCCTACAAATTATCGTCCAATTTCACTTACAAGTTGCCTCTGCAAAACATTCGAGAGAATGATAAATAATCGGTAAGTTTGGTATCTAGAAAATAATGGAATTATCACTAATTTTCAGTCTGGTTTTCGTAAACAGCGAAGTACAAACGATCATCTTGTACGACTTGAGACTTTTATTAGAGAAGCCTTTGTAAATAAACAACACCTGGTATCAATTTTCTTTGATCTTGAGAAGGCTTACGACACTACTTGGAAATATGGTATCCTGAAAGATCTAAAGGATGCTGGACTTAATGGCAGACTTCCTCTTTTCATTTCTGGATTTTTAAACGATAGGCACTTTAAAGTAAGGCTTGGTTCAACTTTTTCTCAAGACCACCAACAAGAACAAGGTGTTCCTCAAGGAAGCATACTTTCTGTTACACTTTTTGGCCTTAAAATAAACAATATTGCTAGCGCTCTTACACCAGGCATAGATTGTTCTCTATATGTAGACGATTTTCTTATCTGCTATCGATCGAAAAGTATGAGAACAATTGAACGGCAACTTCAACAAAATTTAGATAAAATTCAGAAGTGGGCAATAGAAAATGGGTTTAAATTTTCAAAGTCAAAAACTCAATGTGTTCATTTCTGCCGATTGCGAAAACAACATAATGACCCTGAACTTTACATATCTGGTTCTAAAATTCCAGTAGTTGATGAAGCTAAGTTTCTAGGAATTATATTTGATAAAAAACTTTCTTTTATACCACATATTAAACATTTGAAAACTAAATGCCTAAAAGCTTTAAATTTACTTAAGGTTTTATCAAGTACAAATCGGGGATCAAATTCTTCCACATTACTGAAATTATACAGAAGTCTTATCCGATCAAAATTAGATTATGGTTCTGTAGTATATGGATCTGCAAGGAAATCATATCTTCAAATGCTAGATACCATACATCACCAGGGTTTACGTTTAGCTTTAGGTGCTTTTCGCACCTCACCTGTAGAAGGTCTATATGCAGAAGCTGGGGAACCATCGCTTTATCTTCGTTGTAAAAAGCTATCACTTCAATATGCAACTAGAATTTCATCTAATAGGAAAAATCCAGCTAAAAATACTATTTTCAAACCATGTTATACTGAAAAATTTGTTAACAAACCAAAGGAAATTAAACCATTAGGCCTTCGTTTAAAAGATGATTTAGATAAACTTAAAATTAATCCAGACAGTATCCTTCAAAATGACGATGAGGATGTTCCACCTTGGACTTATAATTCCCCTGAAATAAATATTAACCTTTCAAATATAAAAAAGGCATCAAATTCACCTGAATATTTCAAAGAGAAGTTTCTAGCAATTAAGGAAGAACATGAAGATTTTATACATATTTATACGGACGGTTCAAAAGAAGGTTGCAAAGAAGGTGCGGCTGTGTTTGAAAATAATTTTACATCTAGTATGAGGTTACCAGATAATGCATCAATATTTACTGCTGAAGCAAAAGCTATCGATTTAGCATTGTCATACATAGCACAGCATACCCACGATAAATTTGTGATATTTTCCGACTCGCTTTCTGTTTTAATATCCATTAAAAATAAAAAATCTGACAATATCATGGTAAAGAAACTTCTTTTACGATTTCATGATATACTAAAAACAAAATATGTTAAATTATATTGGATTCCAAGCCATGTAGGAATACGAGGAAATGAAAAAGTAGATGCTTTAGCTAAACAATCATTAAATTTTCAAAAAACTGACTTATTGTTACCTGCTTGTGATTTTAGACCGGCTATAAATAAACTCGTATCAGCTGAATGGAAAGCAAATTGGGACAATGCCGTTTTTAATAAACTTCACGATATAAACCCATCTCTTGATATGTCACCATCTCTATCTCTGTCAAACCGCCGTGATCAAACAGTTCTTCTTCGATGCCGAATTGGACACACTAAAATTACCCACTCTTATCTACTCACAAATGACAATGCCCCTTTCTGTGTAGGTTGTAATGAAAATTTTACTGTCAAGCATTTTCTTCTTGAATGTCATGATTTTTCACAGGCCCGTAATAGATTTTATTCTGTAAATTCACTCAAAGAACTTTTTAATACAATTCCATCAAAAAACATAATTGATTATTTAAAAGAGATAAACTTGTATTCTAGGATCTAATTGGCTCATTTCTATTGTCATTTACATTTTTTTTTACATAATATTTTAAGCCAATTATAGCATTCGGCACGATATGGCCAGTTATGTGTTGACGTGCCGTAAAAATCCAAACAAATCATGCAAAACCTCTTGAATGTAAAATCTAGATATTTGTCTGATATATGACTTGGTGACGATTAGATCTATTTGAAATCTTGGCATTATAATATCTGTAAAGTAGGCGTTGAACTGTTACTGAACCTATCACAGCACTTTTTGTTTAATAACTTATTAGATGCACTCCAAGACATTCTTAAATGCTGATTCGTACAAACTAGTACAAACAAATGTTATCCTAAGATAAGATTTAACAAGTTTTGAACATTGTTGTAGCAGCTAATAAATAATTAATTAAGAAATTAATTTGATTAAAAAGAAAACATAACACAAAAAGACCGGACGAAAGAAATACAGCATTTGTAAGATTTCTTGAGATTAATTCTTGAATTCATAAGTAAATGAATAAATAAAAAGGTTTTCCGAAATTAGTTATAATAATTAACCTCATAAAGACATATACTTTATCATCGCAAAAAAACTTTCTATTCACAGAATGGCGACAATACAATTAAAGCATGGCAACCGTTAAGTCAGGCAAAGTGCAAATATCCTCATTAAGGGAGTTTAAATGGACAAATGTTAGAGAACTGGATAATAGACATGGTTTCTGAGATGATCGCAGTATCTTTAATTCAATTAGTATTATTGTATATGTTATATATTCATAGAATATATAAAAAGTTTGCCCTAAACATCTGGCACGACATATCTGTAATATTATATTAGGATTTGCTTGCATATTAGGATTTACTTGCAGAAGCTTAGTGTTGTATTTCTTCACAGAATAAATACTGTAAGTTTAGTCTGATGCATACACTTGTTATAAATGTATGCTAATTTACTTGGGCAAATAATTATGCTCATACAAATCAAATTAACTTGACATTTTGCCATTCATGTGTTTAATTTTGTATTCCAATGTATAATTTATCAAAATCAATAATCTAAGTGATTAACGGAAATTTCTATAAATATCATTCATGTTGTATAGGTAACTTTTAATTCTTAGAAAATGTCTTTTCTTTTTGATCATAAACATTTTTTTAATGTGTAAAAAAAAACAACTAAACTTGACTACGGAAAATGATCGTAATGTCAATATATTCCTTTTCGCTCATTAACACATTTTTATTGCAGATAAGTTTTTCAGATTCGTTGTGGAAAAATAAGTCATATATATAGGCGTAAAACTACAATTATTGCCTTCCAAGTGAGCTCGGAATTAAAAAATCTGCAAAGACTATAATTTATATATATATCAAGGATACAAAGGAAATTTATTGCGATTTTTTCGCAATTTGTAATTCTACATATTTGGTGGTATGACCTTCCTGCTTTTCCAACGATTGGATTACTAAATACTTTTCGTATTTTACCAGTCAAACGCACAACATACGTAGTAATGATTTTCATGTGAACCCTATATCTATTTAACTTACGTAATGAGTATGCAAAGCTTTGAAAGTGAAAGAGTCCATTTATTGTTTAAGGGAATTCAATATCAAAGTACACAGTCAACAATATAGTGCCTGGTCAAATTGTATGGATGTTTTTTTCTTTTTACTTAAAGAAACGCTTGAGACTCTTACATTGCTACACGAAATAAGCACGCACGTTAAGCATTTAACATGTTTCTTTTCTAAAAAAGAAAACAAATAAAGTTCATTTTAAGAATGTTCAGTTTGACCTAATGAGCCATATTACAAACTTATTATATACCAACTTGTTATGTCAACAATTTAGCATTTGTTTTGATTTTAACGATTTTGTTTTTATTGGATAATATAATAAAGGATATTTACCCATACAACCTCATTTTATCTACCTATCATCACAGGAATCGAGGAGGTGTGAGTCATAATCGAGTCACGCCCATGTTCCTTAAATAGACCTTAATACCTTTATGAAATTGATTGACTTTATTAGATAAAGATCTGTAGCATTTTCTCTATATGGTAAGCATTTATTCTTTAAAGTTCGAAGTTTTTGTTGATCTAAAATGTTTTGTTTTAAACTTACAACTTCTTTCTCACATCATGTTTACATTGTAATAAAATCGTATTACTTGAAACATATCCATCTATAATATTACATGCTGTACCTTACATGTAAGTTACTGTTATATGTTTTACGGAATGTGTATCTTAATGTGTTATACGAGAATAGGCGTTCTGATGAAAATCAGCTCTTCATTAACGCTACGCATTAGGATCTGACAGGCACCAATAGGAAGTCAACTTGTCGTGACCTTTCAAACAGTTTAAACGAATTTACTCATTCTATTAGTCATACGTTGTGATTCTTGCTCGCCGAGTTTATTGTACTCGTCAAAGTTTACAGAAATCGAACTACGTTATCCTGGTAACACATCTTAATTACAGCTACAAGAACGCATTCAAACATTACAAACGATAATATCGTATGTTTCATTACAATAAAAGAACTGTTATTTAAAAAAACAAAATAAAAATGATCAATTATAGATGATAGCTTTGATGTAATTATTTTTGATGTATTAATGTAACAAATGTTCATAACAATTCTTACAATTTATTCTATTTGAACACATGTTTTTCTATGCGAGTAGATAGTACTTAAAATGATATTCCTTTACTAATCTAGAAAAGACATTGTATTTATTTCTATTTGAATATTCCATATCGACTAAGGTTTGAGTTCTTATTCAAAATATCATGCTTTACACGCAACATGTCTCCAAAGCACAGACAATTAGACAGAGAAATACCGAGGTTGTTCAACACTGAGACACTAAGATCACTGCATTTTAGCATAGAAAATGTAATTGATTTTATTAAGTTTAGTGACAATTCTGTTACGATTTTGCACTCTAAGAACGGATAATAGTAGTGTTACAAAAGCTAAGAGGCGTTTACTTCATGTTGAGATTACGTTGGCTATGAAATTGTGATATGATGCATGTTCTTAACGAAGGCTTGCTATCTCAGTCATATCTATTTGTAAATTTAAAAACAAAATTGTTATATACTCCTTCTATAATTATATGAAAAATAGTAATACCCTATTGACAGTTTTAAAAAGAAAATGTTACATACTCCTTCTGTTATTATATAAAATCAATACCATATAGAAAAAAATTATACAGTTTAATATGCATGCATTATTTGTTTGTTATTGGTAAAGTGAATGACTGATAATGTTATATTCACTTTCGCTATGTTACATGCATGTACCGGTATATGTTATGGCGATGTACCTATGTGTTCAAGTAAGTTTTTATTGCAAAATACTCTGGTTTTCTGTTCTGTTATGCCTTTGCTGCATATTGCTATGCAATGATATCGGTTATCGTTTATCTCGAAAAAGTATACCTTTAAAAACATAATAGGCGTAAATAAAGTACATATTAAATACCTTATGTATAAGGTAATTATGATAATTGTTTTGCCAACGCATTTAAATATTGAAGCATACTATGATGAAACCTGTACTTACGTGCATGTGTCCGTCCGTAGGAGCTTCCGCACACCCTTCCATATCTGGTCAATAACCTAAAAAGAGAATAATCCGTGATTTATGTTTTAAAGTGATTAGAAAATGTATGTTTAGAAATTCCGGGTAACGACATATATTTCTCAGACACAGATGTGTAAACTTCACATATTTTAAGCATCAGATCAGATTGAGTTCTGGGGAGTATTTTCCCACGTAAGCATTGCCACAGTCATAGTGTTTGTATTTAAGCATGTATTGCTGTTAACAGTCAGTAATATAAGTTGACGAAAATGTCTAGTAATTTCAAACACTATGTCATATTAAGAGGAATTCTTTTTGCATATGAAATAAGTTCTTGCTTTTAACATTTGTTTTCATCTTTAATAATTACGTGCACGTAATTTGAATTCCCCTTTCATAGAATTAAGAATGACACACCTTTCCCCACAACTAAAACCTGTGTCCATTCGTAGGTTATCTAATAAGCATCTTCATGCATATATTAGCAGGTTGTAAAAATATAGAACACTTTTACCATCCAGTGTTTTGTCTTTATCAGATTGACTTTGTCATCTGATGGTTTAAATATATTTTTAAGCTCGATTGCGAAACAAGTTCTTGCAACTTATATTGATCACTTTCGAGTCCGCTTCTTAGAACCAATCAGTACTGGTGTCATATGAAGAAACATTTATTATAATAATAATAATAATAATTATAATAATGATGATGATGATGAAATAATAATCTACCAAGTACACTGTAAGTATAGTTAATTTTCCCTTTCTAATCTTGTCAAAGAGGCATATGAATTCTATTCTAGACGTTTCATATACTTTAGAATAATTGATTTCCGGATTAAAATCATCATGTTTTACACGTTATACGTCTCAATAGAAATAAACATTTAATTAAGAAATGCTGAAATGGCTCAACAGAGAGACAAAAATATCGCTGCATTTTGAAAGATGCGTGAAATGTAGAAAACGTGATTGATTTAACCATGTTCCCAGGACATTTCTGTTGTAGTTATGCATTCGCTTGGGGGAAACTATTATGCAAGAAAAGTAAATCGTTTCAAAGACGAGATATTATTAGATCTTATATCTCACAGATAATGAGATAATTGCATTCGTGTGAAAAGATTTAAAAAACATTTAAAATCATAACGGAACAGATTGAAAATGTTCTATTTTTAAAACAAAAAATCTGAATAGCGTTGGTTTTACTGTCTGTACTTCGGTAAAACAAATTTGATCTTTCATCAAGCTGGACACTGTGTGGTTTATAACGTGATTGCGACAAGCATTCAGTGGGAATTGACATAAGAAGAAAATTACATAAGACATTCTTCATGCTTATTGCTTCAATATAAAATCTAAATAAATGTAAACATATACATAATCACCCGATATATGACCATAAGTATCTAAACCCCTGGTATTTAAATATCAATAAAGTAGGAGCTGAGCATAAACTGAATCTGTGACAGCTATTTTTGTTGAGTAACTGTTTACTGATAAGATGTGCACCAACACATAATTACATGTCGATATATTTAAACAGGTATAAATAAAGTATTAAATTTTGTTGTGCTAATTTAGTCAAAGCAGAAATTAGAATCATGTAGCAATTAGTACTACGTCAGCTGTAGCGTACTGGAAATTACCTTCATACAGAAATTATTCTTTTTCCAAATTCAACCATTTATTTTGTAAACCACCGGCAGTAAATATATAGCTTTATACCCCTCAGAAAAAGAAGATTATCTATCGGGGTTTTAATCCTCTTCCGCAGAGCGGGGAGGGGATTATAGGAATGACCTCCCTCTGTCAGTCCGCCCGTCTGTCCGTCCGTAACACTTTCGTGTTCGCTTCATAACTTTTAAACCGCTGAATTATTTTTTGAAATAACTTGGCACAATTGGTTACCATTATGAGACGATGAAGAACGCAAATATTGTGTTGCTTCCCCCAAGGTTAAGGTGACACTTAAAGGTCAAGTTTTAAAACGTCGTGTCCGCTCCAAAACTTTTTAAACCGCTGACAAATTTTGAAATAACATTGCACAAGTGACGATACGCAGAGATCAATGTCAGTCCGTATCACTTTTGTGTTTGCTCAATAACAATCTGATGAATTATTTTTAAATAAATTGGCACAAGTAATCACTATTTTGAGACGATGTGCAGCGGGCAATTATTGGATTGCTAAACCCAAGGTCAAGGTCACACTTGAATGTCAAGTGTTATAAAGTCTACCCTTCGTTTCGACAACAATAAAGTCACTACCGTGAAGATCAGGGTCACACTCAAAGATCCAAAGTTAAAACATCTAATTTTAATGTCCGTTCTATAACTTATTGACAATTCAAAGGTTTAAAAAGTACTTGGCACACATGATCCCCACCATGACACAATCTGCAAAGCGCAACATATAGCTTGTTACCCTCAAGGTACATCCAGGTTGCTACCCCCAAAAACAAGTTCACACTTAAAGGTTAAACGACCTTTTTCTGTCCGCTCCTTAACTTTTAAACTACTAAAAAATTTCTAAAATGACTGGACATAAATGGTCACCATAATGACATAATGTATGAAGCGCAATATTCAGGTTGCTACCATCAAGTTCAAGGTCACACATAGAGAATAAATGTTAAAATTCGACACATTTTGTGTCCTCTTCATAACTTTTTATCTATTGAATTTTATTTAATTATATTGGCACAAATGATCACCTACAAAGGGCAACAACCAGATGGTAACCTCCAACGTCAAGATTATTACATAACCAGCAGCCTTGTAGTTCTTACCTGAATGATTTGTACAACTAAATCAAAGTATTTCAATTTATAACAGGACATATCACTAAAACCCACGGAACAGCAATTTCGCCTAAAGTATGATTAGAAACTTGTCAATATATGAAGTCTAAAATTACCCATGGTTAACAAGACATTGACCAAAAAGTTAAAACCAAAAATAAGAGGATAAACACAGAGGTATCCTTCTGAATATGGAAAATAATTGGTCAATAACGGAAACAGACTTTTGTGATGAGCAAATATGCTTATAACAACAATGTCTTGGTTTGTTAAATATCAAGAAGTACACATTCATGACCGCTGCGGAAGGGGATTAAGCTGACCTCTAGGCTGCTTTGTTGAAATTGATTCTACGATTTATGATTTAATGAATAGACAGAAAAAGTCTTCAAATTTAGTTAACGTTAAACCTTATAAAGCCTTGTAATGGAACTATCATCAAATGTCAGCCTTTTTAAGTCAAATATTTGCTAAACCAGTTGAAATGTATATGCCAATTGATAAACCACAAAGTGAATGTCGATTTACATTAGATAAGATGTTTTCATTGAAACGGAAAACTGTCTATTCACAGAATAGCGATATGATTGAAGTATGGAAAATGATGAATCAGGCAAAGTGCAATATCCTCATTAAGGGAGTGTTAAATGGACAAATGTCAGAGAACTGGTTAATAGACATGGTTTCTGAGATGATCGCAGTATCTGTAATTCAATTAGTATTCATCTTGTATATGTTATTCACAGACTAGAAATTAAGTTTGCCTGAAATCCGTTCAACTTCGTTATTATCTGGCACAACTTATGCGCAATATTATATTAGAATTTGGTGTGCTATTTCTTCACGTAATAAAATATTTAACACAGAATGATTTCCTTATGCATCCACCCTCGCGAATACTGGTTATTTTAAATGTATGATATTTATACACAACTTTTGCCATAATACTGTTTATTTTATATTTGAAATTGAAAATAATCAATAATCCACGTGACAAACGGAAAATTCGATACAAATCTTGCAGAATTAATGATTAACGTTCAATTCTTAAACAAGAGTAGGTCAGTCTTTTTATAATTAAGGTCGAATTTATTGTATCAATAACAACTCTATATGGTTAAGAATTATTCATTAAATTCTAAGCATTTGTTGTTCTTAGCAGTAATTCTTCTATGTTGAACAGTGACAAGTATGTAAGTAGTGTAAATAATAAGAAACTGTATGATTCAGGAAAGTCATCTGCAATAAATCCTATCTGCAAAATCTATAATTGAACTTTCCGTTAAGACAAATGTATTTTGTTCATGGTTATCTATGTCCATAAGCAAGTATGATGATAGTTAAATTCACAAAAATGATAATCTGAAATCGGATAACTTAGTAAACTATTTACTATTATCTTCTTTTTTACATCATGTATACATTAAATAATATTGTATCACTTATGCCAATATAATAATTATGATAAACGAAATACATATTGTAATATGTTAAACGGAATACGCATTTTAATATATTATACAAAATACACATCGTGGTATTTTATACGGACTACGCAATATGTAATATGTGTACGTAATGCAAATTGTAATTTGTTATAAAGATTAAAAATTGTCATATGTTATACGAAATACGTATTATTATATGTTTATGGAATAATGATTGTAATATGTAATACGGAATACGCATTGTTATACTTGTATGAAATACGCACTGTTATATGTTAATAAGAAATTTAAATGTTAATATGATTTACGGAATACGCTTCATACAAATAATTGACAATGAAAAGTGTGTAGGACAAATTGTAACAACAGTCCAAAACATAAAAAGACTCTCCCACTCTACCAATTAAACATCGCCGATACATTCAGATGGATATTTATAGAATTTTCTATACGTTACACGGGTTATGGAACATACACATAAACTAAAATATAAAATTGAAAGCAGTTACGGCATAATATAAAATTATTTAGACTTTGGCCAGTACATCCACTATTTACACCTAGATAGGCATAATACCACTTTAAAGAAACCTACAAGAAACGCATTTGATTTAAACATTACTAAAGAGAATATCATAATTTTCATTGCAATAAAAAAAAATTAGAAATATAATGATGTATATATGACCACAGATTTTAGGTTTATAATGGAATCATAAATGATGTATTAAGTTAACAAATGTTCATCACAATACGTATAACATGTATAAGACAATGTTAACGTAATGTTATATTTAAATATATATTTTTCTACACAATTCAATAGTTTTTAAAATATAATCCTTTACTTATCTAAAACAGATATTGTATTTTTTCAATTTGTATATTCCATATTGAATAAGTTTTGTGTTTGTATTCAAAATAGCTAGCATGCTTTTCACGTTACATAGGCAATTAGATAGAGAAATATCGAAACTGTTCAACACTGAGACAATAAGATCACTGCATTTTAGAAGGATCGTGAAACATAGAAAATGTAATTGATTTCATTAAGTTTAGTTATTATTCAGTCAATGTTTTGCATTCTTTAAGAATGGAGAAAAGTAGTGTTACAAAAGCTTAGAGACGTTTACTTCATGTTGAGATTACATTGGCTATGGAATTGTGATATCATACATGTTCTAAACGAAAGCTTGCTATCTCAGTCATATCTATTAGTAAATCTCCTTCTGTAATTATATAAAAAATAGTAATACCCTATTGACAGTTTTATAAAGAAAATGTTACATACTCCTTCTGTGACTATATCAAATCAATACAGAATATATAGAATATAGAAAATATTGATATAGCTTAATATGCATGCATTATTTGTTCGTTTTGGTAACGTGATTAACTGATAATATTATATCCACTTTCGCTTTGTTACATGCATGTACGACGTACATGTAAATGTTATATGTTATGACGATGCACCTATGTGTTCAAGTAAATTTTGTTGCAAAATACTCTGTTTTTCGGTTCTGTTAAATATGTCTTTACTGGTTGTTGCTATGCAATGATATCGGTTATCGTTTATCTCGAAAAAGTATACCTTGAAAAAAACGTAATAGGCGTACATTAAGTACATATGAAATGCCTCATGTTTAAGCCAATTATACGAAATGTGTTGCCAATAAAACACTAGAATAAAAAATGACGTCATTTGTGGATGATAACTTACACTTGGCTTGTTGATCCGCCGAATCTGTTTGCGTCCCTTACATTTTTGGATCCATGTTTTGTCGGGATTTACAAAGCATTTTTTTGTTTTGCTATATCCACACACTTATCATCTACGTACTCATTTATGTTTGTAGCGTTAGTAATATAATGCTCTTTTTCCCGGACCTCTCAATCCTTTGACCGATATTTGAGAAATTTAAAGCGTTAGACTCTTTCTCGTTAACATTTACAAAATGTTATAACAATTGATATGGATAACTTATAACAACTTATCTAGTCAAAGCGGCATATTAATTCTATTCTAGACGTTTCATATCCTTTAAAATAATTGATTTCCTGATTAAAATCACCATGTTTTACAAGTTATATGTCTCAATAGAAATAAACATTTAATTAAGAATGCTGAAATGGCTGAACAGAGAGACAAAAAAATCGCTGCATTTTGAAAGATGCGTGAAATGTAGAAAACGTGATTAATTTTACCATGTTCCCAGGACATTTCTGTTATAGTTATGCATGCACAGGGGAAAACTATTTTGCAAGGAAAAAATCGTTTCAAAACTGAGATATTTTAATATCTCACAGATAAGTACATTTATGTAAAAAATATACTTTTAAAATCATAACGGAAGATTTTGAATATGTTTTTTTTTCTCTCTGTACTTCGGTAAAACAAGTTTGATCTTTCATCAAGCGGAACACTGTGGTTTAAAGTGTGATTCCGACAGGCATTCAGTGAGACTTGACATAAGATGAAAATTTCATAATTCGCAAAGATTTTAACTTTGCTGTGCTATAAGAAATTATTATCATATAACAATTATTCCTACTGCATCTGTAGTGTACTGGAAATTTCTTTCATACAAACATTTTGAAGGTATTCTTATTTTTCCGGCAGTAAATAAATAGCTTTATATCCCTCAGAAAAAGAAGATTATCTGTCAGATTTCTTGAAATTGATTCTACAATTAATGATTAATGAATCGACAGAAAAAAGTCTTCAAAACGTAGTTACATGTATAACGTTAAAAATATGATAAACAAGATCAACAAGGAAAGGCGGCGTTCAATGAACGCAACTAAACCTTATAAAGACACGTTATGAAAGCCTTTATGAAAGCACCATGAAGGCATTTTAAGTCAAACAAATGGTAAGCAAGTTGAAATGTACATGCCTATGGATAAACCACAGAGTGTATGTCGATTTACATTACATAAGATCTTTTCATTGAAACGGAAAACTGTCTATTCACAGTATATTTAATTCAATTAGTATTCATCTTATTAATGTTATCCATAGACTATATATTAAGTTTGCCCGAAAACCGCTCAACTTCGTTATTACCTAGCATGAATGACATGTTTAACATCATATTATAATTTGGTGTGTTATTTCTTCACGGAATACACATGTATTTAATACAGTATGATTTTTTATGCATTCACCTCGAATATTTGTATTGTAAATGTATGATATATTAGTTTGTTAAGACACAAACACAGCCGTGTTTATATTATTATTATATTCAATGAAACAATAGGTAAACTGGATTTTTATTTAATGCTTTGCAATTAAAGTGACCTTATGCCCATCTAATAGTAAATGTTATGTGCACGATATTTTGCCATTATAGTTTTTATTTTATATCTAAACGATAATTCACATGGCCAACGGAAATTTCTGTAGAAATCATTCCAAATGTATGAGTAACGTTCAATTCTTAAAAATCGTAGGACCGTCTATTTATAACTAAAGTCGTTTTTAAAGTATCATATGAACTACTTATGGAAAATAATTATTTTTCAATGAATTCTAAGCATTTTTGTTCTTAGCAATCATTCTTCTATGTTGAACAGTGACAAGTATGTAAGTAGTGTAAATAATAAGATAATTTAAAATTACATGAAAATTGCAGACAATGTTTGTACATGAGGGATAATATATAAGTGCAATATCCCTCAAGCCCCCTAGCACCGGCTTGAGCTGTATTCAATTCTCAACGCTTAATTGTGCTGGCATCAATGATCCCGAAAGACCAGAAAATATATCAACACTGAAGTGAAGTACGGGGCAACTTTTTACAGCTGCCACACTGCACTTGACACCCGCTGTTGTGCAGAATCAAAATCTGGAGACAAAGTGATCCCTCGGAAGCATAAATCGCAACAAAATTGCATGAAAATTGCAGACTCGGTTAGACTGAGTCTGTACATGAGGGATAATGAATAAGTGCAACATCCGTCACGCCCCTAGCACCGGCTTGAGCAGTATTCAATTCTAACCCTTAATAGTGCTGGCATCAATGATCCCGAATGACCAGAAAAATATAACAACACGGAAGTGAAGTACGCGGCAAGTTTTTACAGCTGCCAAACAGCATACGCATTAATATGTTATACAAAATATGTTAAACAAAAAACATATCGTAGTATGTTATACAAAATACACCATATATAATATGTGTACGTAATGCAACTTGTAGTTTGTTATAAAGAATAAGCTATGTTATACGAAATACGTATTATATTATGTTTATTGAATGCTGATTGTAATATCATATAAGGAATACGCATTGTTATATGTGTACGAAATACTCACTGACTGCAATATGTTGATAAGAAATTTACATTGCAATATGTTTTACCGAATGCACATTATAATATTGTTACAGAATATGCATTTAAATAGCCCGTCATAAATAAATACATGCTAATAATTGCTAATGAAAAATGTTTAGGATAAAATGTATGTAACAACAGTCCAAAATATAAAAAGACTATTAATTGAACATTGCATATACATTCTGATGGATATTTACAGAAAATTATATGAGTCACGTGGGTTATTGATTATACACATGAGCTATACTAAAAATTGAAAGTAATTATGGCAAAATCTAAAGTTATTATGACTTTACCTGAATACTCACCATTTACACTTGGATGGGCATAAACCCTACAAGAAACGCATAAACCAAACTGTCGTATTTTTCATCACAATAAAAAAATATAATTTAGAAATATAACAGATCAACAGATTGTGTTTTTATGGAATCATTAATGATGTTTTAAGATAACAAATGTTCATCACAATACTTCTGAAACATATTATCGATATAAAATATTGAAATATATGTTTTTCTACACACATATATAGTATTAATTGTTATAATTTAAAAAAGAAAAGAAAAGAAATTGTATTTCAATCTGAATATTCCATATCGATTACGTTTTTTGTTTCTGTTCAAAATATCATGCTTTACACGCTACATGTCTCCAAAACATCACTGTATTTTAGAAGGATCGTGAAACATAGAAAATGTAATTGATTTTATTAAGTTTAGTTACAATTTTGTCAATGTTTTGCACTCTTTTAGGAAATTTCACAAAACTTGGAGACTTTTTGACTTCATACTGAGATAACGGTGTTGAAAAAAAGATTTACTTTCACTTTATTATTTTTGTTTAATTTTATGAATATTTCGGTTCATTGAATTTCCTATGACCCAATGGAAGCATGAAAAGGTAAGTAACTGTTAGTCTAGCGGATAAAATAGCCGCATTTTGGCTGCTAAACAGGTATCGGTACAGACAAATTTTAGGTGATTCATTAAATCACTTCTTATCTACACAATGTCCAAATAGATGACTTACGGTGTGCAGAACATTGGTTGATTTACACCTTAAACGCACTTATTTTAATCGTTCTATCTATAGCGCAAACACTGTAAAACGTCAGCCTTGTATTTAATGAAATCATTTCCAGAAACATTATTGTTGATAATATATTTAAAATAGTTCACTAGAAACTATCCCTAATGTCAAGGTTACACTTAAAGGTCAAGTGTTAAAAAGTCGTGTCCGCTCCAAAACTTTTTAAACCGCTGATAAATTTTGAAATAACATTGCACTCATGACGATACGCAGAGAGCAATGTCAGTCCGTATCTCTTTTGTGTTTGCTCTATAACAAACTGATGCATTATTTTTAAATAAATTGGCACAAGTAATCATCATTTTGAGACGATGTGCAATAATTGGATTGCTAAACCCAAGGTCAAGGTTACACTTGAATGTCAAGTGTTATAAAGTCTTCCCTTCGTTTCGACAACAATAAAGTCACTACCCTCAAGGTCAGGGTCACACTCAAAGATCCAAAGTTAAAACATCTATTTTACATGTCCGCTCTATAACTTATTGACAATTCAAAGGTTTTAAAAGTACTTGGCACAAATGATCCCCACCATGACACAATCTGCAAAGCGCAAAATATAGCTTGTTACCCTCAAGGTACATTTAGGTTGCTACCCCCAAAATCAAGTTCACACTTAAAGGTCAAATGACTTTTTTCTGTCCGCTCCTTAACTTTTAAACTACTTAAATGTTTTTAACATGACTTTGGACACAAATGGTCACCATTATGACATAATGTATGAAGCGCAATATTCAGGTTGCTACCATCAAGTTCAAGGTCAAACATAGAGAATAAATGTTAAAATTCAACACATTTGTGTCCTCTTCAAAACTTTTTATCTATTGAATTTTATTTAATTATATTGGCACGAATGATCACCATCATCACCTACAAAGGGCAACAACCAGGTGTTTACCCCCAACGTCAAGGTTATCACATTACCAGCAGCCTTGTAGTTCTTACCTGAATGATTTGTACAACACAAGTAAAGTATTTCAATTTATAACAAGCCATATCACTTAACCCAACGGAACAGCAAATTCGCCTAAAGTATGATTAGAAACTTGTCAATATATGAAGTCTAAAATTACCAATGGTTAACAAGACATTGACCAAAAAATTAAAACAAAAAATAAGAGGATAAACACAGAGGTATCCTTCTGAATATGGAAAATAATTGGTCAATAACGGAAACAGACTTTTGTGATGAGCAAATATGCTTATAACAACAATGTCATGGTTTGTTAAATATCAAGATGTACACATTCATGACCTCTGCAGAAGGGGATTTAGCTGTCCGTCAGACTGGCTTGTTGAAATTGATTCTACGATTTAAAATTAAATGAATCGACAGAAAAAGGTCTTCAAAATTTAGTTACATGTATAACGTTAAACCTTATTAAGCCTTGTAATGGAACTATCATCAAATGTCAGCCTTTTTAAGTCAAATATTTGCTAAACCTGTGGAAATGTATATGCCAATTGCAAACCACAGAGTGTATGTCGATTTACATTAGATAAGATCTTTTCATTGAAACGGAAAACTGTCTATTCACAGAATAGCGATATGATTGAAGTATGGGAAATGATGAATCAGGCAAAGTGCAATATCCTCATTAAGGGAGTGTTAAATGGACAAATGTCAAAGAACTGGTTAATAGACATGGTTTCTGAGATGATCGCAGTATCTTTTTTTCAATTAGTATTCATCTAGTATATGTTATTCACAGACTATATATTAAGTTTGCCCGAAAACCGTTCAACTTTGTTATTATCTGGCACGACTTATGCGCAATATTATATTAGAATTTCTTCACTTAATAAGATATTTAACACAGTGTGATTTCCTTATGCACCCACCCTCACGAATACTTGTTATTTTAAATGTATGATATTTAGTTGACAAAACTTATCAGTACACAAACACAGTCGTGTGAATATTTATTCTCAATAAAATAAATGTTAAACTACAATTGTATTCAATGTTGTGGTATAAAAGTGACATTATGCCAGTCCAATGGTAAATGGCCAGTAAACAAGTAAAAGCATAACAATGTTTGCCATAATAGTGTTTATTTTATATTTTAATGTAAAAATAATCAATAATCCACGTGACAAACGGAAAATTCGATACAAATCTTGCCAAATGAATGATTAATGTTCAGTTCTTAAAATAGGAGTATGGCAGTCTTTTTATTATTAAGGTCGATTTTATTGTATCAATAACAACTCTATATGGTTAACAATTATTCATTAAATTCTCAGCATTTGTTGTTCTTAGCAATAAGTATTCTATATTGAACAATGATAAATATGTAAGTAGTGTAGATAATTAGATAATGTATAATTCAGAAAAGTCGTCTGCAATAAATCCTTTATGGAGAAATGTTAAATGAACTTTTCGTTAAGAAAATATGTGTGGTTCATTGTTATCGAAGTCCAGAAGGAAGTAGGAGTAACTTTAAATTCACAAAATAATATATTTAAATCGGATAACTTGGCACTTTCTTATGTGAGATATTTGTGCAGTAACCTATTAACTATCGTGTTTTACTTACATCATGCATACATTAAAATAATACAAATGTATTGTATCACTTATATCATATCAGCCAATAACATAATTATGTTAAACAAAATACGTATTGTAATATGTTATATAGAATAGGCATAGTAATATGTTAAACGGAATACGCATTTTAATGTTATACAAAATACACATCGTAGTATGTTATACGGACTACGCAGTATGTAATATGTGTACGTAATGCAAATTGTAGTTTGTATTAAGAATAAGCATTGTCATAATTTATACGAAGTACGTATCATAATATGTTTATGGAATACTGATTGTAATATGTTACACGGAATACACATTGTAATATGTGTTGCAAATGCTCACTGTAATATGTTTATTAGAAATTTAAATTTTAATATGATTTACGGAATATGCTCGTACAAATAATTGACAATGAAAGGTGTGTACAACAGTCCAAAACATAAAAATACCACTCTACCAATTAAACATCGCCGATACATTCAGATGGTTATTTATAGAATTTACTATAGGTTACACGGGTTATGGAATATACACATAAACTAGAATATAAAATTGAAAGCAGTTATGACATAATATAAAATTAGTTTGACTTTGGCCTGTACATCTACCATTTACACTTAGATAGGCATAATGCCACTTTAAATAAACCTACAAGAAACGCATTTAAACATTACAAAAGAGAATATCATAATTTGCAATAATTTGCAATAAAAATCTACAATTTAGAAATATAATGATGTATATATGACCACAGATTTTGGGTTTATAATGTAATAATAAATGATGTATTAAGATAACAAATGTTCATCACAATACTTATTAGTCACGATGTTAACGACATGAAATATCAAAATAAAATATTTTCTACACAATTAGTTTTATTATGATCCTTTACTTATCTAAAACAGATATTGTATTTATTTCAATTTGTAAATTCCATATCGATTAAGTTTTGAGTTTCTATTCAAAATAGCATGCTTTTCACGTTACACAGACAATTAGATAGAGAAATATCGAAACTGTTCAACACTGAGACAATAAGATCATTACATTTTAGAAGGATCGTGAAACATAGAAAATGTAATTGACTTTATTAAGTTTAGTTACATTTCTGGCAATGTTTTGCACTCTTTAAGAATAAAGAAAAGTAGTGTTATAAAACCTAGAGACGTTTACCTAATGTTGAGTTTATGTTGTCTAGGATAAATTATTGTAATATTATGCATGTTCTAAACGAAGGCTAAACTGGTGCTAGGGGGCGTGGACGGTAACTTGCACTTTCCATTACTTATCTAAAACAGATATTGTATTTATTTCAATTTGTATATTCCATATCGATTAAGTAACTTTCCATTACCGTCCATGAACAGGCTCAATCAAACCGAGCCTGCAACATTTTCAATTTTGTCGTGTTGGGCTTTCTTTAGGGATTCTGTATTTCTCTATTTTGCTATCTCAGTCATATCTTTTAATAGATTTAGAAACAAAATTGTTATATACTCCTTCTGTGATTATATAAAAAATAAATAGCAAAACCCTACTGACAGTTTTAAAAAGAAAATGTTACATATTCCTTCTGTGATTATATTAAATCAATACCCTATAGAAAACAATTTATACAGCTTAATATGCCTGCATTATTTGTTTGTTTGGTAAAGTAATTAACTGATAATATTATATTCACTTTCGCTATGATACATGCATGTACGACGTACATGTAAATGTTATATGTTATGACGATGCACCTATGTGTTCAAGTAAATTTTGTTGCAAAATACTCTGTTTTTCGGTTCTGTTATGTCTATACTGGATGTTGCTATGCAATGATATCAGTTATCGTGTATCTCGAAAACGTATACCTTTAAAAAAAGTAATAGGCGTACATTAAGTACATATTAAATGCCTCATGTTTAAGCCAATTATGAGAAATGTGTTGCCAATAAAACACTAGAATAAAATAATGCTGTTGTCTGTGGATGATAACATATACTTGGCTTGTTGATCTTGCGAATCTGTTTGCGTCCCTTACATTTTTGGATCCATGTTTTGTCGGTTCAGATTTTAACCACAATTTCTACCGTCAGTAAATGCTTGGACTAACTTAGTTCAAAATTACTTGCTCTTTCTCTTAAATACATATGTAACAGAAGCAACGACCATTATTAATTTACTATATTACTATAGACGTTTCATATCCTTTAAAATAATTGATTTTCGGATTAAAATCATCATGTTTTACAAGTTATATGTCTCAATAGAAATAAACATTTAATTAAGAATGCTGAAATGGCTGAAGAGAGAGACAAAAAGATCGCTGCATTTTGAAAGATGCGTGAAGTGTAGAAAACGTGATTGATTTAACAATGTTCCCAGGACATTTCTGTTGTAGTTATGCATGCACAGGGGAAAACTATTATGCAAGAATATTATCGTTTCAAAGACCAGATTTTATAGACCAAATACCTCAAAAATAATGAGATAATTGCATATATGTAAAAAGAATAAACATTTAAAATCATAACGGAACAGATTGAAAATGTTCCGTTTTTAAAACAAAAATTCTTAATATGGTTGGTTTTTCTTTCTGTACTTTGTAAAACAAGTTTGATCTTTCATCAAGATGGACACTGTGTGGTTCATAACGTGACTCCGACAAGCTTTCAGTGATAATTGACATAAGAAGAAAATTACATAAGCCATCCTTCCTGCTAATTGCTTCACTATAAAATCTAAATAAATGTAAACATATACATAATAAACTGATATACAAGTATGGCTATAACTATCTAAAACACTGGTAATCTAATATCAATAAAGTAGGAGTTGAGCATAAACTGAATCTATGACAGTCATTTTTGTTGGATAAGATGTGCACCAACACATACTTACATGTCGATATATTTTAACAGGTACAAATAAATATTGTTCTAAGAAAAGGTTCGCCAAGATTTTTACTTTGTTGTGCTTATTAAGTAAAGTGAGAAACTATTTTCATGAAGCAATAATTCCTACGTAAGCTTTTTGTAGCGTACCGGAAGTTACCTTCATACAAATATTTTGAAGGTATTCTTATTCCAATTTCAACCATTAATTTTGTAAATCACCGGCAGGAAATATTTGGCTTTTTACCCCTCAGAAAAAGAACATTATCTGTCAGATTTTTTATCCTCTTCCGCAAAGCGGGGAGGGGATTATAGGATTGACCTCCCTCTGTCAGTCCGCCCGTCTGTAACACTTTCGTGTCTGCGCCATAACTTTTAAACCGCTGAAAATTTGTTAAAACAACTTGGCACAAGTGATCACCATTATCAGACGATAAAGAACGCAATAATTGTGTTGTTACCCCCAAGGCCAAGGTCACACTTAAAGGTAAAGAGTTAAAAAGTCAGTCTACATTTCGTGTCTGCTCCATAACTTTAAACTGCTAGGATTTTTTGAAACCTTGCACTCCTGATTTTTTTAAATGATATTGGCACAATTGATCACCATCATCACCTACAGAGGGCAACAACCAGGTGGTTACCCCCAACGTCAAGATTATAACATAACCAGCGGCCTTGTAGTTCTTACCTGAATGATTTGTACAACACAATCAGAGTATTTCAATTTAAAACAGGACATATCACTAAAACCCACGGAACAGCAATTTGGCCTAAAGCATGATACACCCAAATATGTAAGAAACTTGTCAATATATAAAATTCTGGAAACAATGTGATCCCTCGGAAGCATTAATCACAACAAAATAACATAAGAAGTGCAGACTCGGTTTGATTGAGTCTGTACATGAGGGATAATGAATGAGTGCAACATATAAAGTCTAAAATTACCAATGGTTACCAAGACCTTGACCTAAAATTCAAACAAAATAAGAGGATTTACAAAGGAATCCTTCTGAATGTGGAAGAAAATTGGTCAATAATTGAAAACGACTTTTGTGAGTAGCAAATGTGCTTATATTATATACATGGCACAACATCAAGGTAATGGTTTGTTGAATGTCAAGAAGTACACATTCATGTCCGCTGCAGAAGGGGATTTAACTCTCCGGCAGACTGCCTTGTTGAAATTGATTCTACAATTAATGATTTAATTTAATAGACAGAAAAAGTCTTCAAAATTTAGTTACATGTATAACGTTAAACCTTATAAAGACATGTAATGAAATCAAATGTCAGGCCTTAAAATCACAGACACTTGGGGTTTGGAGCTCAAAACGCCTTTAAAATCCAAACAAAATGCATATTTGTCAATCCCAGGACATGTACTGATCATATATATCAAAAAATCTTAATATATGCCGTTTTGAAAAAAAAATCATATTTCAACAACTATAATAATACACAAGATAAAAATGTTCGCCGGAAAAAATCCGCACCCCTACCGTCATAATCACCATGTATTTTATTCCATTTCCAATATTTTCACATAATCCTTTGGTCCATCGACACAGAAGATATAATTCTTCACGATGATGGTCAATTTTAAACTTCAACGGTAATATAAACAACGCAACAGCCGAAATAAACATCAATATTATCGCCGTTTTTTTCCAACGACAAAATCTTTCGATAAATTCAATGGACCAGACGGCTATGAACGAAGCTATCCGATTGTGTGGTTCCCAAACTTAAAAGCGCTGCGCATTTTGCACACGGCAAAGCTGGGGCCACATAATCGGATAGCTTCGTTCATAGCCGTCTGGTCCATTGAATTTATCGAAAGATTTTGTCGTTGGAAAAAACGGCGATAATCTTGATATTTATTTCGGCTGTTGCGTTGCTTATATTACCGTTGAAGTTAAAAATTGACCATCATCGTGAAGAATTATATCTTCTGTGTCGATGGACCAAAGGATTATGTGAAAATATTGGAAATGGAATAAAATACATGGTGATTATGACGGTAGGGGTGCGGATTTTTTCCGGCGAACATTTTTATCTTGTGTATTATTATAGATGTTGAAATATGAAATTTTTTCAAAACGGCTAATATTAAGTTTTTTTGATATATATGATCAGTACATGTGCTGGGATTGACAAATATGCATTTTATTTGGATTTTAAAGGCGTTTTGAGCTCCAAACCCCAAATGTCTGTGCTTAAAATGTCAAGCCTTTCAAGTCAAACTTGTATTTCACTTTTGAAATTAATTTCTACACAGTACACTGTAAGTATAGTTCATATGCTCTTTCTAATCTAGTCAAAGCGGCATATTAATTCTATTCTACACGTTTCATATCCTTTAAAATAATTGATTTCCGGATTAAAATCATCATGTTTTACACGTTATATGTCTCAATAGAAATAAACATTTAATTAAGAATGCTGAAATGGCTGAACAGAGAGACAAAAATATCGCTGCATTTTGAAAGATGCGTGAAATGTAGAAAACGTGATTGATTTAACCACGTTCCCAGGACATTTCTGTCGTAGTTATGCATGCACTGGGGAAACTATTATGCAAGAAAAAAATCGTTTCAAAGCTGAGATATCATAAATACAGTAAAAACTCTGAAAACCGGACGCTGTCCGGACTTGACCAAAAGTCCAGTTTTCAGAGGATTCCGGTTTTCAGAGGTTTTATACAGATCATAGGAATTCCTATGGGTACTAATTGTGCACCCCTGGTCGCCGATTTGTTTTTGTACTGCTATGAAAGAGACTTTATGTTGAGTCTCTCTGAAGATAAACAACAAGATGTTATAGTCGCATTTAATAATACTTCCAGATACCTGGATGATATTTTTAATTTAGATAATCCTTATTTTGATCAAATGGTGTCTGACATTTATCCGCATGAACTACAACTTAATAAAACGAACTCTTCAAATTTTAGTACATCATTTTTGGATCTTCATATTACTATCAACAACAATTCTATTCACACGAAAATCTATGATAAAAGAGATGACTTTGACTTTTGTATAGTTAATTATCCACATTTAGATGGAGACGTACCCCATGCAACATCTTACGGGGTTTATGTTTCCCAGTTAATTAGATTCGATAGAGCTTGTAGCAACGTAAAGGATTTCAACGAGCGGAATATTTTTATTACCAGCAAGCTTCTAAAACAGGGCTACCGCTATCATAAATTACGGAAATATTTTACTAAATTTTACAATCGTAACTTTGATTTAATTTCCAAATTCAATAGTGATTTAAAAACTCTTCTGCGACAAGGGATTAGCCAGCCTGATTTTTATGGCGATGTGATTTACAATCTTCGTAAGATTTTGGGTCATGGTAATTTTTCTGCTGTTTTTACTAAAATCATTAAACGTTTTATTAAAAGAGGTTATGACCCTACAATTTAAGACATACTGCATGTTTAGTGTTCAACCCTTTTACAGTTGGACACTACGCTTTCCTCTTTTGATTGCATCTGACGGACCAAGTAGGAGACTCTATGATGGATAGTTCGTAAAGCCCTTTGGGACTGAATTGTCTTAATGTTCGTCTTCTGCCTTGCTTCGTCGGGCCCTTGTAGGTGATTTTCTTGTTGCTCTGTCTTCCTTTAGGACATTGAGTACTTTTGTTATGGTCATTGGGTTTACTTTTATATGTTTCTACATGATCATTTTAGTGTTTTACTTATTTAACCTTTTGTAACCATGACAACTGTTAGAATTTCACTTGGCGGGGATTCATTTTATTTACACTGTCTCGTTTATAGGAACATGGTGGGGCTAAGAGCGAGGTTTGGTGCACCATTAACCGGTTTTAAACTCCCCAGCAGTCATTATTATGCTGCTGACCGTTCCAAGGCGGCGCCCCACTGTGTTCCTCAGATGTATGTCTTATGTTGTTTCATACTGTTTTGGTGACACTTTTGCTTGTGTCCCTTGTTGTTTTCTCGTCTACGGTAAGTATCTTCCCCATTGCCTCTAGTTTTTATTTTTCTTTGATTACTCCCCACCCCTCCCCCCGGTCTCCTGTCCCCTTCCCCTTTGTGGGCCTATTTTTATTTTCTTTGAATTCCTAATCAGTTACAAATTAATTATCATTTAATGATTAACCTGTCCGTGCTCTGTCTTTGCCCTGTCCTGTTTTTGTTTGGGGTCCCCCTGGGCTCCTTGCCAATGGTTCTTGTTGCTGGGTCATGTGGGGGTTGCGTTCATTGAACGCCGCCTTTCCTTGTTGATCTTGTTTATCATATTTTATACATTTATCGATAAGTATGATGTGTTTGAACAATGACTTTGTTAAATCATTTTGTATTTACTTTTCAACCCTTTTGTCTAATCACATTTTAATTTCTTTTTGCACCGAATGTCTAAGTAATTCAGGGTTGCCAGCACTTTGGTGAAATAAAATTCCCTGACTTTTCCCTGACTTTTCACTGACCAATTCATGTTTTTCACTGACCAAAATCGTCAAACACATAAACGGCCTCCTGACCTCCCCTATAGCCGTCCTATCCTCCCATTATATTTTAGCATGTAAACTTGTATTTATTTTCCAAAATATAAAACATTTACATCAAAGTTATGATTCAAACATTGTGTTCTACTATTCTTAACTATTTCTATTCAAACACAGTGTGACTGTTGGTCAGTGAAACATATGACATGAAAATCAGAAGAATCATAATATAAGCATCTGTATTTAGAAATCACATAAGTCACTCTTTCATTCCTAGTAGTAAAACATAAAACACCAAGACTATAAGAGTAATACTTGTATGACGAAACTTAAAATTCAAACATCTCTAAACTGTAAGAACAATAACCATTTAACACAGTTACTTGTATAAGGCATCATGATAAACTCCACTGATTGTGAAAACAAGAACATAGGGTTCATTTTGGCATATCATGAAATAATCACTATAAAATTAAAGACTTTGAATGAGTGAAGTAAGTTAGTGTGAAAAAAGTTAGTGTGAAAAACATAGCATTGCATAATTTAACCAGTTTCCATCATGTTTGCAAGACAAATCCTCTTGTACAATTTCTTAGTGTCAAAGCAAAAAGCAAAACAGGTTATATGCCAATATGGTAGTTTGGTATACATGTATACTGACTAGATTTTGTTAGTATTTAAAAGTCCTTCTAGTGATATCATGCACAGAAATAGCTAGACCAATACAGAAGACAGTGTACTGACTAGATATTGCTAATAAGTCTTTAGGCTGAATGATGTTCTAAGGTAAATAATGGGTATTATAATCAATAAGTTAACATAAAATGCTTCTTAATATCACAGTTTACTGTTATTTGAATTTAATGCTTAACTGTGAGAGTTACAAGGTCAAATATAAAATGCCTAAAGACTACCATAGCCAAGAAAGACCTTCAATGCGTATATTTTCAACCTTTGAAATAATTTTTCCCTGACTTTTCACTGACTTTTCAGGATTTTCATTTTTCACTGACCAAATTTCAGAATTCCCTGACAATTCCCTGACCTTGAAAAAATACCCAATTTCCCTGACTTTTCAAGTCCGCTGGCAACCCTGTAATTTTATTATGCAAATCCATGAATATAATTCAGAAAATCAGAGAGCAAAACAACACATTGTCTGAAATATATCATAATACCTTTTTCATTGGCTTTGAAATATGTAATTAATGAATTTTGTATTATTATTTTTGCATATAATTGATATTCAAACAAAGATAACTTCAAGATCAAAATTTAAAGCAAAACAGGAATCATTTATCCAAAAATTCCCAACTCTTTTAGATATTTTATAGTTGAAAAAAAAACAACATAACTCACTAAAAACATTTTTGAAAAATCATATCCACAAATTTAATGAAAGAGCTATAATTTAATTGACAATAAGAAATTAACACATAATGACAAGTGTTTTCACACCTGCATAGATTACAGGAGATTACCATTAATTGGTAATTGAACATGTCCACTGTTGAGATTATGTTTAGATCTACATTAAAGTACACAGAAAGTTGACACTTTAAATTGCTGTCCGGTTTTCAGAGGATTTTGATCTTTCATCAAGCGGAACACTTTGTGGTTTAAAGTGTGATTCCGACAAGCATTCAGTGAGACTTGACAAAAGATGAACATTTCATAATTCGCAAAGATTTTAACTTTACTGTAATATAAGAAATTATTATCATATTACAATTATTCCTACTGCAGCTCTAGTGTACTGGACATTTCTTTCATAGAGACATTTTGAAGGTATTCTTATTCTTCCGGCAGTAAATATATAGCTTAATACCCTCAGAAAAAGAAGATTATTTGTCATATCTGAATTGATTCTACAATTAATGATTAATGAATCGACAGAAAAAAAGTCTTCAAAACGTAGTTACATGTATAACGTTAAACCTTATAAAGACATGTTATGAAAGCCTTTATGAAACCATCATAAAGGCATTTTAAGTCAAACAAATGGTAAGCCAGTTGAAATGTACATGCCTATGGATAAACCACAGAGCGTATGTCGATTTACATTAGATAAGATCTTTTCATTGAAACGGAAAACTGTCTATTCACAGAATAGCGATATGATTGAAGTATGGGAAACGATGAATCAAGCAAAGTGCAATATCCTCATTAAGGGAGTGTTAAATGGACAAATGTCAGAGCACTCGTTAATAGACATGGCTTCTGTGATGATTGCAGTATATTTAATTCAATTAGTATTCATCTTATTAATGTTATCCATAGACTATATATTAAGTTTGCCCGAAAACCGCTCAACTTCGTTATTACCTAGCATGAATGACATGTTTAACATCATATTAGAATTTGGTGTGTTATTTCTTCACGGAATACACATGTATTTAATACAGTATGATTTTTTATGCATTCACCTCGAGTATTTGTATTGTAAATGTATGATATATTAGTTTGTTAGTACACAAACACAGTCGTGTGAAAATTTATATTCAATGAAATAATAATGCTTTGCAATTAAAGTGACATTATGCCCATCTAATAGTAAATGTTATGTGCACAGGTATTTTTGCCATCATAGTTTTTATTTTATAATTTAATGATAATCCACGTGACCAACGGAAATTTCTGTAGAAATCATTCCAAATGTTTGAGTAACGTTCAATTCTTAAAAAGCGTAGGACCGTCAAATTATAACTTATGTCGTTTGTAAAGTATCATATGAACTCTTTATGGAAAATACTTATTTTTCATTGAATTCTAAGCAGTTTTGCTCTTAGCAATCATTCTTCTATGTTGAACATATGTATATATGTAAGTAGTGTAAATAATAAGATAATTTGTAATTCAGAAAGGCGGCTGCGATAAATCCGAACTGCAGAAACTTTAAATGAACTTTTCCTTTTGTTTATTGTTTGAACGTTGAGTTATAAACAATAATAATAATAATTATTTTTAATCGGGTAACTTGGCGCTTTCGTATGCGAGACATGTGTGCCGTAAACTATTAATTATTATCTTCTTTTTTTACACCATGCATACATTGGAATAAAATTTTGTATCACTGATATCATATCTACCAATAATATAGTCATGTCAAACGAAACACGTATTGTAATATGTTATACAGAATACGCACCGTAATATGTAACACGAAAAAAAATAATCTGGAGACAAAGTGATCCCTCAGAAGAATTAATCACAACAAAATTACATGGAAATTGCAGACACGGTTTGTACATGAGGGATTATGAATAAGTGCAATATCCCTCACGCCCCTAGCACCGGCTTGAGCAGTACTCAATTCTCAACACTTAATAGTGCTGGCATCAATGATCCCGAAAGATCAGACAAATATATCAACACTGAAGTGAAGTACGGGGCAACTTTTTACAGCTGCAACACAGCACTTGACACCTGCTGTTGTGCAGTATCAAAATCTGGAGACAAAGTGATCACTCGGAAGCATAAATCACAACAAAATTGCACATTGCAACTCGGTTTGAATGAGTCTGTACATGAGGGAAAATGAATAAGTGCAACATCCCTCACGCCCCCTAGCACCGGCTTAAGCGTACTCAATTCTCAACCCTTAATAGTGCTGGCATCAATGATCCCGAATGACCAGAAAAATATATCAACACAGAAGTGAAGTACGCGGCAACTAAACGCATTTTAATATGTTATACAAAATATGTTGTACAAAATACATATCGTAGTATGTTATACAAAATACACACCGCGTCCTTGCCCATTCCGATGTAATCCTTTACGCATTGAATGCCACCAAATACAGTTCCCACCATTAAAGTGAAAGTGGAAGTGCTGCTTTTTGTGAATTTGGATAGAAATTGTTAGAATTTTTTTCAATTCAAATAAATTTTGTCATTGAAAGGAAAATCCAAAGCAGCCCGTGTGTGTTGAAAATACTTTTTTTATTTTACCCCATATTTAACAGTTAAACTTATAATTTCATGTTCCGACAAGTGAAGGTCGCCTCCTGAAACTGCAGTGACATCAAATTCTGTTACAAAAAATTATACCGAAGCCAAAAATGGCCATCAATTAACATACCACGGTACCATAGTGTTCTCCATTTAAGCTCCCATTCAAAACATGGCTGACTGACCATATATGTTTCTAATTTAAATCATTGAGTTATATATGAATGACATGTGTATTTTAAAGTCAAGATGCGACATGCTAAACACAATTTAATAAAACAGTAAATGCAAGTTCTTTTTATTTGTACAATTTGCTGGAAATAATAAGAACAATGGTACCATAGGGGACCATCCTATGTTATTCGGACCACGCCATATGTAATATGTGTACGTAATGCAACTTGTAGTTTGTTATAAAGAATAAGCTATGTTATACGAAATACATATTATAGTATGTTTATTGAATACTGATTGTAATATGATATACGGATGACGCATTGTTATATGTGTACGAAATACGCACTGACTACAATGTGTTAAGAAGAAATTTAAATTTTAACTTATTTTACCGAATGCGCATTGTAATATTGTTACAGAATATGCATATTTAAATGGCCCGTCATAAATAAATACGTGCTAATAATTGCAAACGAAAAATGTTTAGGATAAAATGTATGCAACAACAGGTCAAAATATAAAAATGATTACACCACTTTTTTATTAATTGAACATTGCAGATACATTCTGATGGATATTCATAGAATTTTCTATGAGTCACGTGGGTTATTGATTATACACGTGAACTAAATTAAAAATTTAAAATAATTATTGTAAAATTTAAAGTTATTATGACTTTTCCTGAATACCCACCATTTACACTTGGATATGCATAATATCCTACAAGAAACGCATAAATCAAACTGTCATATTTTTCATCACACTAAAAAATATATAATTTAAAAATATAATAGATCAACAGATTGTGTTTTTATGGAATCATTAATAATGTTTTAAGATAGCAAATGTTCATCACAATACTTCTGAAATATATTAACGATATAAAATATTGAAATATATATTTTTTTACACACATAATAGTATTTATTGTATAATCTTTTTTTAAAAACGCAATTGTATTTCAATCTGAATATTCCATATCGATTACGTTTTTAGTTTTTATTCAAAATATAATGCTTTACACGCTACATGTCTCCAAAGCACAGACAATTAGACAGAGAAATACCGAAATTGTTCAACACTGAGACAATAAGATCACTGCCTTTTAGAATGATCGTGAAACATAGAAAATGTAATTGATTTTATTAAGTTTAGTTACAATTTTGTCAATGTTTTGCACTCTTTTAGGAAAGAAAATGGTGGTTTGACAAAACATGGAGACTTTTTGACTTCATACTGAGATAAAGATGTTTAGGGTATTGTGAAAACTTATTATCACAGTATATCAAAACACTTGCATTGTTGATTAACATATACATGTATGCATACTTTTAAGTTTGTTGGATCAATGTTCGGTGTAAACCAATGATTGACTCAAACAATGATTTAAAGAATATCTTTAAAAAAAACATAACACTGAAAAAAAGTTTTACTTACATTTTATTTTTTTTAATTTCATGAATCTTTCGGTTCATTGAATTTCCTATCTGGTCATGTGACCCAATGGAAGCATGAAAAGGGGAGTAATTCTAAGTCTAGGGGATAAAATTGTCACATTTTGGTTGCTAAACAGGTACCGGTATAGACAAATTTTAGGTGATTTATTAAATCACTTTTTATCTACACAATGTCCAAATGTGTGCAGAGCTTTGGGTTAGTTACACCTTAACCGCACTTATTACAATCGTTCTATCTATAGCGCAAACACTGTAAAACGTCAGCCTTGAATTTAATGGCATCATTTCCAGAAACATTATTGTTGATAATAAATCTAAAATAGTCCACTAGAAACGAAACTGAACATGCATACATTAGTTAAACATCTAGTGCGTTAATCTTAAAAAGAGAGCCGACTAATTAACACCCCTACTAAACAGTGACTCTTTCACATTTTGACCTGTTTCGACACTTCTAGACCTGGCTCCGTTGGATATGTTTAGAAAAAGTGTTTACCTATCTCAGCTTTGTTTTGGTCGATGGCTCTACAATGTGTCGAGGGCTCTCATTAAACAGATCACCAAAATGTGAAAGAGCAACTGTTTAGAAGGGGTACATAACATTTAAATCAATAATGTCAGTCAGGTATGTTATTTAGCATATGTTTTTTTATCATTTCATTTACATCGGTTTATTGTCCAATATTCCGGAGATAGCCGTATACTTGTCCAGCTGGCCCTAAGTGTATATTTTAATAATTTTCAAATTATTGTCCTAATTGTATATTCTAATATTTTTCCAATATTGTCCTAATTGTATATCTTAATATTTTTCTAATTATTGTCCTAATTGTATATCTTAATATTTTTTAAATTCATTCATGTAATTTATTGAGCTATGATTTACTATCAAAATGCTACGCCGTCATACATACAGCAACATCAAAACTAAAACTGTTCTAAAGCTCATTTTTATTTAATTTCATTACTTATTTCAAGTACAAATCGATCATCAACTTTGTTCATTGTTTGTATAATGATACAAAACAGTAAAGGACACTACACCGACAGAAAAACACTAAAATTTTGATTTCAATGATTTTTTTAGGGAAAATAACAATGCATCAATAAAGAAACATGTCCAAGCAAAGATAGTGTTATCATTTTGTTCATAAACAAAATTATTAACTTTTATGTTGATTGAGTGCACTTACGAAGATCCATGCAATGTCATATTCTTTTCTTCAGTGATATAAAAGCATCATCGATGTTAAGTTAAAAGGTCAAAAAGTTAAATATGTTGGATAGGTACAATTCTTACAAACAGTTAGTAATAAGCAAAGTCGTTTGTAATAAAATCTTTGATGACATAAGTTAGTACTTAATAAACCAACTATTCCTGTAATCTAATATCACGCCTGAAATTCTAAGACTTTTACTAATCAATTCAAATTAATAAAGGAAAACGTTCTCATCACAAAATCTTTTCCAAATTTGCATTTGCGTTACTGAATTACACTGGCGTTGTTAAATTAAACCGTTAATCAATTTGTTCAATTTCGATAAAAGTGATTCTGGAATCATTCTCTGGTTAAATTCCTGAATTAATATTAAACAATATTCTTAAATTCAATATTTTTCGATGTTTTTTTATTTTCATTTGCTTGATACATATATAAATACAAATTTCTTACTTATATGGTACATACACTCAGTGTGTTGTATAAGTAAAATGTTATTATTTATCAAACATATCACCTTGATAATACCAGTTCTTGATCATTCCTGTTTTTCTAAAGAAACATAATGAGAAATAAAATGAGTACTTATTTTATTTTTGCATTCGCATTGAATAACTATGATATGATAGTGAGAAAATAAATGCTAAACAATGAAAACTCATTTTACATCTAATGATAACAATATAAAATATTTCATATGTTCAAAGTCTAAACTTTGTACTATCACTAATTGCTACTGCTCATCGAAGAAACTGTTGATTTCGATTCATTTGAAGCAAATTATCTTAATGAACCGTCGGCGAAAGAAAAGGAAAAAAGTATATTCACAGAATGGCACAGAGAAGCAAGGTTGAAACAGTCAATGCAATAAATCTTCATTAAACGAATGAATACCATATGAAAAAATATTAGAGATCAAGTTAATAGGCAGGGTATTTCAGATCATCAAACTTTTATCTAATTAAATAAGTATTGATATACTTTATATGTTCTTCTAGGAATACACTAATTAGCTAAAGGACAGCGTTCTTCTGTTTTGTACTGCCATATTTCAATGCAAAGGCAGGGTATACTTAGGCGCATTGTAACTGTTATATGTTTCGAATAACACCTATCCACATAAAAATGACAAAAGTGTTTGTAGAGTGTTTTAAGTTGTTTACTGCATATTATATGCATGTATATACGTACGACTGTGTAACAGAAAAAGTATCATGTTCAGAATTTTAGTGCAATATTTGTAAAAGTATTTTTAAGTAATAGCAGAGAGAGGAATATCTTCTTTGACCTTTTTGTTAGCACATATAAAAGTGTTGTTTTTCTTTATAATATGATTTTCTACATTGAATTTCTACATTTAAATGTTAAAGAAAATACTTTGGACTATTACCAATCGCCAAACTTTTTGATGGTTATGATTAATGCCTATATATAATAATCTTGTTTTAAGTGTACTATAAAGATGTCGAAGTAGTCTAGACCAATGAAACTGTTGATAGTCATCTAACAACCTGCTGGCTTACTTCTAAGACATTTTATTTAGTGCGACAATATATTGATTTTTCCATTACCACTTAAATGCCAAATATTGTTATCGTTAACACAGTATATAATAAGAACATATCATTAAGCATATATTAGTTATTATATTGTCATGTTATAGTACTAAACTCACAACTACATATAAGTAGGTCTAAATATAGCTATGTCATCAAATTAATGTCAGGGAAGGTGTTTTTCTTCTGTCAATTCAATAAACAGTTTTGTCCGCTAAAGAAGATAGTTGTATATTTGTAGTTACATGTATAACTATTTCAGGTAATTGTCTGCTGTTAATATAAAAGAATTTATATTTAATCAAGATGATTATATCAAATGTATGGTTATTGTAATATTATACAAAGTTATTGTTAGTTATGAAAGGTTATTGCGTGTTATTAAATATTATTGTATTCTATGAAAAAAGTAATTGATGCTACCCAAGTTTATACTATTGTATAAATTTTATAGAAGATTTAATAAATTGAAAGTAATTATATTCTTAGAAAATTTATGTATGATTTGGAAAGTATGTAGATTCTTGTAGTCTACTGTTTTGCTGCTGATTGATTTTGTATTGCTGAAGATGCTTCTTGTGCTGAGGATTTTGATTGTATGCCGAAAAAGTTTCTTTATTGCCGTGGATGATTATACTGTGCTATAGATGATATGTTTATATTTTGGATAATTATTGTATGCCGCGAAATATTCTTGCATGCCGTGGATGTTTCTTGTATGACGAAGATATTTCTTTTAAGCCGAGGATCTTCATTGTATGTTAAAGGTAGGTTTTGTATGTTATGGATGTTTATTTTATGCCGAGGATACTTTTTGTGTGCTGATGAAGTGTCTTTTACGCCGAATATATTTCTTTTAAGCCGATGATATTTCTTTCATGCTTTTAAAGATATTTTTATTATTGTATGCAGATGATATAGTGATTATGTCTGAAACAGAGGAGGGCTTACAAAAAGGATTAAGATTATTAGAAATAGATTGTGATAGGTGGAAATTAAGTGTTAACTGTACAAAGACAAAGGTTTTGATTTTTTAAAAAGGGGGTAGACTTAGACAGAATTTGAATTTTTATTATAAAGGTCAGTCAATTGAAATAGTTAAAAAGTTTACATATCTAGGCATTGTTTTTTCTGTTGGTGGATCTTTTAATATGACTTTTGAAATACTCTCTGGACAAGCATTGAAGGCGTTGTATAAACTTGAAAAAGAGCTGATAAGATTCCCTTGTATGTCAGTTAAACATAAACTGGATTTATTTGATAAACTTATTTTACCAATTCTTAACTATGGATCACAAATATGGGGTTTACTTGATAGTCATGTATTAGAAAATATTCATTTAAAGTATTGTAAGAAGTTGTTAGGAGTTAAAAGACAAACACAAAACAATTTTATCTATGGTGAACTTGGAAGGACATCTTTAAAAACAATGAGAGCTATTAATGTTATAAAATACTGGTTAAAAGTTGTTCAGTTAAGTAGTACAAAATATGTCAAAGTTGTATATGATCTTATGTGTAGAGATTTAGAACTTAAACCGAATTCAAAGTCCTGGACTAAGTCTGTTATGATTTTGTTACAATCTTTAGGTTTCAATGAAGTATGGATTAATCAGGGTGTTGGTGATATAAATTATTTTTAGCAGTAGTTGATATAAATTATTTTTAGCAGTAGTAAAACAAAGATTAACAGATACATTTATACAAAATTGGTATGCAACTTTAAGAGATTCATCAAGAGCAAGAAGTTATGTATTATTTTGTGATTTTGGTTTTAAGTCATATCTGTCAATGGTTAATATTGAAAAATTTAGGAAATCTTTATCACGTTTCAGGACTTCTTCGCATAGATTAAAAGTAGAAACTGGTAGATGGCATAAACCTGAAGCAATTCCTTATAATGAAAGAAAATGTAATATTTGCTTAAAACTAGAAGATGATTTTCATGTATGATTTTAGAATGTCCACAATACAATGTTTTGAGGAAACAGCTCATAGATAAATATTATTGGAAAAAACCAAATATACCAAAATTTATTGAATTGTTAACATCTCAAAATGAAAATGTTATAAGAAAATTATCAATGTTTATCTTTAAAATGTTTGAATTAAGAACAAATGTTGAATATTCGTAAATTATAGTACCTAGGAAGGTAAATGTAATGTTACTTAATTGATATCATTATACAAAACCTGTGCTTCATTTAAACCTTGCTGTAATATGTTATTCTGTTCATATTAAAGCAAACTTATGACTCAAATATACAGTAAATGTTAAATATATGTTATATATGTTTAACGACCTTGATATTATGTTTCTGTATGTATGTATGTTTGTATATGTGCTGTGTGCTCATGGGTATAATACCCACATGTATTTGGAATAAAATCTTAAATCTTAAAATCTTATGATGTTTATCGTATGCTTTGTAAGGAGGTTAATGTAATAAAAATCAAATGTACTTTGTAAATGATTACATAACAAATTTAAATACAACTATTGTTGATCAATTGATTTAGAAGAAATAAAAAAAAAACTTGTTCAGTCATGACGATTGTACACTTACAAATTTCATATAATTTGCATGATGTGATACTGTTTTGCTAAATATTGATCAATATAAATCCATACACTCAGTTTGATGTTATAAACAATTAGTTTAAATGGATAAGTTAATGTCAACAAAATCAACTTTGATTTTTGAGGGTATCTAAAATGTATGATATTTAGTTGACAAAACTTATCAGTACACAAACACAATCGTGTGAATATTTATTCTCAGTAAAATAAATGTTAAACTACAATTGTATTCAATGTTGTGGTATAAAAGTGACATTATGCCAGTCCAATGGTAAATGGACAGTAAAAAAGTAAAACCAAAACAACTTTTGCCATAATAGTGATTGTTTTATTTTTTTAATTTGCAAATAATCAATAATCCACGTGACAAAGGGAAAATTCGATACAAATCTTGCAGAATGATTGATTATCGTTCAATTCTTAAAAAAGAGTAGGGCAGTCTTTTTATAACTTAGGTCATCATTATTGTATCATATACTCTACATGGTAAACAATTATTCATTACATTCTAAGCATTTGTTGTTCTTAGCAGTAATTCTTCTATGTTGAACAGTGACAAGTATGTAAGTTGTGTAAATAATAAGAAACTGTATGAAAGTCACTGTTCAGGAAAGTCATCTGCAATAAATCCTATCTGCAAAAACTTTAAATGAACTTGTCGTTAAGACAAATGTATTTGGTTAATTGTTATCTATGTCCATAAGCAAGTAAATTCACAAAAATGATTATCTGATTTCGGATAACTTGGCACTTTCGTAAGTGCTGTAAACTATTTACTATAATCTTCTTTTTTACATCATGTATACATTAAATAATATTGTATCACTTATGCCAATACTATAATTATGATAAACGAAATACAAATTGAAATATGTTAAACGGAATACGCATTTTAATATATTATACAAAATACACATCGTGGTATGTTATACGGACTACGCAATATGTAATATGTGTACGTAATGCAAATTGTAGTTTGTTATAAAGAATAAACATTGTCATATGTTATACGTATTATACGTATTATAATATGTTTATGGAATAGTGATTGTAATATGTTATACGGAATACGCATTGTTATACGTGTACAAAATACGCAGTGTAATATGTTAATAAGAAATTTAAATGTTAATATGATTTATGGAATACGCTTTTTTATTCTATGAAAAAGTAATTGACGCTAAGGACGTTTATACCATTGTGGAAAAGAAGATTTAATAAATTGAAAGTTATTATGTTCTTAGAAAATTTATGTATGATTTGGAAAGTATGTAGATTCTTGTAGTTTACTGTTTTGCTGCTGATTGATTTTATATTGCTAAGGATGCTTCTTGTATCAAGTTTCTTTTATGCCGTGGATGATTATTATGTGCCATAGATGAATTGTGTATGTAATGGATAATTCTTGAATGCCGCGAAAGATTCTTGTATGTCGATGATGATTCTTGTATGACGAATATATTTCTTTTAAGCCGAGGATCTTCATTGTATGCTATAGATATGTTTTGTATGTTATGGGTTTTTTATTTGTATGCCGAGGATACTTTTTGTGTGCCGATGAAGTGTCTTTTACGCCGAACATATTTCTTTTATGCCGATGATATTTCTTTCATGCTTATGATGTTTATCGTATGCTTTGTAAGGAGGTTGATATTATAGAAATCAAATGTACATTGTAAATGATTAGATAACAAATTTAAAAATTCTGAAACACAATTTTTTTATGGTTTTAAATCATGCATATGATGCTCAAATTAAGATTTATCAATATTTTAGGTTCTAAAAAGCATTACTACCGAATTTTTTCATGTAAATAAAGGAAGGCAATAAAAAATGATTTTCTATAAAGTTTATTATAAGTTAAAGTTTACGATAAGAAATGAAGGCATATATTTTAATGATTACATACAAAGGGCACAAATATTTGCAGTACATATTTTACATATTCTTCGATGTTTGAAAACTGTATTATTTGCATAATTATGTACATATACATGTATATAATTTCACTTTACCAATTTACCACTTTGATCACAATATACAGGATCTTTAAATACTACAAATGTTGATCAATTGATTTAAAAGAAATAAAAAACGTTTTCAGTCATGACGGTTGCACACTAATAAATTCCATGTAATTTGCATGATGTGATACTGTTTTGCTAATATTGATCAATATAAATCCATACAATCATTATTTTGCAATCGGTTCGATGTTATAAACAATTAGTTTAACTGAATAAGTTAATTTAAAAAATATCAACTTTGATTTTTTTAGGATATCTAAAATTATGTTATGTTAGATATACTTGCCAGGAAGCCAATGATAAATTTAAGTATTTTATCTTCACTTCGTATCGAAGATTTGTTACATTTCAATCAGTATATGTTTTATGTATGTATATTCTGTAAGAAAAATAATTGTGGGTCGCTTAAAAAAAGTACAGACAACACAAAAGTATGCATTTTGTTTGGGCCAACTCGTATAGCTTTTGAAAAAGGAAATGAATCAAGAACCTAAAAACTGTTGCTATTATAGTGCTCTAAGTGAGATGAATACACAGGAGTAGCTCTGCCAAGGATTGTCATATTATCACGGCGTAGCAAAGTATCATTTGATAAGAAATAGAACTGTTATTGATTTCACTCTTTTTTGTCCAAATGCTGCATTCGAGAACAAATCATAGTTCGCTCGCAGATTGAATTATGAAACACTGAATGCGGAACTACTTCTCCGATGGCAAGCGTCTATTGACAAACTTGTCCAGAAACGCCTAGCGTCTGTGCCAGTGAAATAATCCCTTTCTTGGTTGGAATTCGAGATATTATTCATGGAAGATTGCATTTTGGAGATTTACGGGGAATAAAGTATTACTTAAAAATAGAAAACAAAAGCATTTATTCTAGAAATAAAAAAAAAAGTGTTAAGTGAATTTGTAAATGAAAAGTTCATAGTTTTTTTAGATTTATCATTGTGCAGAAATGTAGGAAAAGTGTTTTGTCAGTGTAATTATCGGTTTGGTTTTAACTTAAAAATGGAAATATACACGCAAATAACCAAGTGGTGGATGTATTCTATGAAAGTATTCAGTTAAGGGACTATAGGACGAATAATCTTATGGTAACAAGAAAACTAAATTCTTGTTTATGTTAATACGGAAAGTCAAATTTAATCTTATAATCATCATCAAGTCCTGAAAAAATTAATTCGATATTGGTGTTAATGTTAAATCAGTATTAATCTTATTTTTAAATGTGTTTTTCTTCTTCTTAAAATATATCATAAGAAAAATACGTTTTATGTAGCGTTAGTTATCCTGGAATTATTTGTTTATTTCATATCTGAAGATATAAATATCTAAATATAATATAACATATGAATGTCATGAAGGTGGTTTTTATGAAATATTACAAAAATCCAACATTCACGTAAATGCTGGTGTAATTTGAAAATTCCATCTGTGGTAAAACATTTAACAGATACATTAACGGATATTTGCGGAGTAAATAGATGCGGTAATTACAAATGACAATATGACGCGGACATTCAATATGTCGCCAACTACCCGTATTGTTTTAGATAATGATGCAGCCTATCACCGAGAAAACCTGTCACGGTCTCGCTAGAGATATATCGCCGATCAACAATAAATAGGAAGTAGTGTGAACGTGATATCATGTGAATTATAGTACACGGATTGCCGGTTTGTAGAAAAAAGCAATTATATATGATGTTTTTTTCCTCTGTAGAGAGTTTTATTGAGATGGTATAGATTAACATTAACTGTTTATGGTATTGTTTTTATTCAATTAACATTAAGGGCGTTATGTTTTAAGCATATGGACTTCTATGTGTAATTCAAATATCAACAGTCATGTTACAAGTATAAAAGTATTCTTGCATGGATTTTTCAATAAAGGATCGTTTTTGTTTTACATGATATGACATGTTAAAGGTAAGCATACTAACAGCTGTTTCAGTACTATATTTACCTGCTAATTTACACATTCGTTTGTTTTGAAAATATTTATATCAGCAGATGCTTATTTTATAAGCTTACGTAAAATTGAATTACCATTAAGGTGACATGAAAGGAATCAACATTGGAATCAACATTATCTGACAAATCTTAAGCCATTTGGTTTTGTAACAGATATGAGGAAACAAAATAATATAGCTTACATATGCTGTTTATTTTACATTTTTGTTAAAATTACTTCATGATACATTATGACGCTTGATCCAACGTCAGATACATGATGCATTGGTGGTGTTTTTTCTGGATGCTCACGGCTTTATTACTATTTGTGTATGGTAACACATTGAGGCCACACATCGAGATTGACGCCATATTTGATGGAGACGATTATCCACTGTTCAATACAGTATTTTACCGCGGATTTAAGGAAAATAAACTTCTCGCTAAGCACAACCTTAGTATAAGTAAAAGAGCTGAAAATTTGGATGGAGATATTTATTCTTCTTTGAAAAAATTATGTGGGTTTTTCAATAATCGAGATGTAAGAGTTATTCTAGTTGTGGGGAAAGAGTCAACAATTCACACGGTTGGACAGGTAGCAGAACCCCTGGGTATACCAATATTGGGGTATACAACCGATACAGCTGCTGATAGATATGTACAGGTAAGATCATATAATGTTTGTTCTTGACCCGAAACATAGTTAAGCACACATACATAGTGCAAATAGTTTTGTATTCACAGTTTATTCGAAAACGTTGAAGCAATTTGCACTTATACAATATACAACTCAGGCTAATGTCCTTTTTACGGTACATGTTCCATTTGTTTTGTTTTCAATGAAACAATACTAAAACAAAGTTCAAAATCTTTTCCTTGTCAATAATAATAAAATAAGTTTAGACATGAAATGACTGATGTTGCTTATTACGTTGGAACCTATTATATAATGGATTGTGAGATTAAATGAAAATAACAGATCATTTATGCATGGAGGAATACAAGTTACAACACTTTAATATGTTGCTGGGTATCAGAAGAAATGTTAAAATAGGGTGGGCAACTGATTACCATGTGAAACATAAGTAGTGTATAGCTACCATCTAATTTTATGATCATCTGAGCTTAAGAATGTAAGTCAAAAGGTGTCATTTTATAAAATTATATATTTACCACTCATATTTGTATTTTTGTTAATGGGCGAGAATGCTCGTATCATGGCCCAATCCTTTTCGTCGAGTTTTGTATGCAACTATCAAGTTCAGACATGCATTTTTTATATTTAAGTTTTCTTTTAAAATGATTTAAATGTTTTTATGCTATATGTAATATATATTGTGATGGACTGATTAATTAGTTAATCTGTGACAAAATCATAATAAGATTGTAGATGACGTGACGAGACGAAGGAAAAAAATCTGAAGAATTAATCTGCTGAGTTATCCCCCTTGTCATATACAATAAAATATCAACTTCTGGCTGATTCATAACTTTTTGCTTTTATCCAAGTATAAAATATGTTTTAAAAAGTGAACAAAACAAAAACTCAATCTTTTAGAAGCTCGATTTAAAAGGATATTTAGTAGAACAAGTATAAACTATTTTATAAGATTTGACTAGTATCATTAATTATACATGGCAAGATCACACAACAAATTAAACCTTTTTTGAAAATTTATATCACTGAAACAATATCAGATGATTAAGTCACTGTCTTTGGGTACGCATTAATCAATAACAATGTTTTGACTGATACCCTAAGCTAGTTATATGTCGACTGAAATATTTTTACCCTGAAATGTATAAGGTCGGGGCTTATTTACAGATCAGATTGTATAAATGACTCAAAATTATAAAAAAGCAACATTCCTTGTCATATCTTTTAATTAACACATTGATAAATAAAAGCCTATTTAAAAATATAAAAAAGCATGGCTAAACCATGATAAACAGTGCCGAGATAGCTATGTGTCAGAACAGATTAAACAGTATCTCTATAATTCACAGTGTTTGTACCTTATGAATGTGCATTACAACCGTGTTGTCTGATTTGGAGTGTGCAGATATTGTACATGTTGCTTCTGATTGTCGTCAGTTCGTACAAATTGATTGCCATGATAAAATCGGGTGAATGGAGACTTGATAATTCTCTCAAATAAGATATAGAAATTATTTACAATGATTGATTGTAATAAGCAAAGTCACACATACTTCTTAAACTAAATGCATAAGGAAATATTTTTGGAGTAAAAGAAGATAGAGATTTTTTAGCCCTTAAACTGCTTGAAACGAAAGTAAATTATCCTTTATCACCGGTGTAGGACAAGGTCAGTCTGCACAGTCTTGCACTTTCACTTTCTTATAGTCTGATCAGACGTTTTACTATTGGTTGCTCAATTTTTGTATTTTTGATTTTGGAATCCCTGAAACCTAAGGACAGACTGCTCCAAAAAAGTCCAAAATCTATTGCACAATGTACAAAGATTCAGTAGGTTAAAGATAATGTTTGGAATGTCTACAAGATATACTCTAGAGAAATATTGTCTTTTCTGATTGTCCTATTTCAAACTAGGAAAAGTTATATATCTTGTTAAAAAAAGTCAGACACTTCATAAATAAATATTATGATAAATTATCCTTATATCTTTTGGTTTGGAGAAGTGAGAAGATTTTATAATTTTGGTTGTCAGTTTTTTATATCTTAAGTTGTAAACTCGATTGTCATTATTTAAACGAACATTGAAAATATCATTTATAAACCTGAAAATGTTGATATGCAATAGGAAATGGGTAGATCGGAAAGTAGAAAAAATGAGACTAAGAAAATGTAGATACTAAAATACATTGTTTGAAGATTAAAGTGACTCCATTATAGTTTGTTTTAAATGAAGGGATTGCCAATAGTTTTAGATTTGTGTACTTTTTGATGTGGTCATGACTAATTGCTTGTGTACAAAATATCATTTTTGGTCATTACTTATCATACTTCCCGTATACCTAAAAATATGTTGATGTTAAAATTAACCCACAATTAAACTTGTTACAGAGCTTTTATCTGAAAACCAGTGAAGGAATTGCACAAAATCTATCCTCAGTTAACTTCTGACTAGTACATATATGTCTATTATCTTTTGTACATTTTGCCAATTAATGTGCTCCATGTGATCACTGTAAGAATTTCAAATTTTATGTTTCAAGAATGTTTGACCTCAGTTTAGTTACTTTACCTTTTTATTTTGAATAAATTTCATTTTGGAATAATTGCATTTATAAGCACTCTCGTCATCTTTTCTTACTATCTAGTTGACCTGAACACGTTTGAAATATCACATATTGTCGAATCGTTTTAGAGATTTTTATAAGGTGAGGAGACATTAACTTTAAGTTATGAAATTTCATTCAGTATACATGTATTATAAACATATAGAGCCCGTTATTATGCAGCGAATTTAAAGTGTGCATGTGAAAACATTTGTCTAGTTAGAAACACCAAGAATATTGTGTCAATAAAATAATATTTATTTGGAAATAAGGCCTATATGATAATGTACACATACAAATGTCTTCATGCTCATTATCAACATTCCATTTTTGATTTGTTTCATGGGACTATTCAATATATGTTATGTATTGGCCGGTATATGTGCGTAGGACCTTTTCCATTATACTGTCGAGATGAAATCAATTAATGACAGAAGTATCAGAATATGCGAAATGAGCAAAGAAACAGTCTCATACAAGCTAAACTGACTTGTCGTTGAAAAGTTTACACGGTATCATTTTCCTCAATCAATTTGGATACAGAATGAATTTGTTATATACAATACAATGACATAGACAAAATGCATTCGTGTCCATGCAAAAATACAATTCATAACAAATTCATAACAAATTTACGAAGCATAGAATATGCATATTAAATGACATATCAATCGTTCACTACAAAACTTTAATATTGACACTTTTCAGGTAATGCTTTCTTTTTTATACCCATAATATGAAAACATGAGATTTATATTGGTTGCTGTCATGATTATGGTCAACTTTTCCAAATTTGAGTGTATATAATATTTTTTGGTAGTTGAATATGATAGTTCCTTAGCAGGTAATTAGTGTGTAAATCATCAAAGCAGTTACATATAAGTACAATATGATATTGATCGTCAACATATTGCCTTTTATACATTTTTTCTTCTTTGGATATTTGTACATCTTCTCTTTTGAATATTAAGTTTTCAAGTTTTAATATTTTTGTATATGAATCGAATTCTGTTACAAATCTAAGCCATTCAGATAATTCAGGTAATTCTCGAAAGAGTAACAAAACATTTATTTCCAATTCTTTAGACTTATGTCTCTTAATCTATTTAAAAACTAATTTACTAATATATTATCATTCTGTCCACCTTGGTTTAACCAAACATGGCTAAATCCGTACTTTTCCGAACAGTTTGTTTTACTGAATTAACCCCATTAACATATCCGTTTCAGGCATTATTTAGCACGATTACGTAACGTTTTTCAAAACTTCCCCGCTAAGAATATTCATTATTGTCAGTCAATATCATTTAGCTCTTTTAAAAGTTCTAACGTACTAACATAAGGTGAATACTAGCATCAGGCACAGTCATCTAGAACAACACAACTTGATGAATTCTGTTTTGTTCGCATAAACCTTTTACAAAGCATAATAATATACACGTTTCAGTTCATAAAATTGATTTAGACCCTAAATTTCAGACCCGTACAATAACTGTGGACAAATCTGAATATTAAACATTCTTAAAAAGGACAGTATTTGTTAACTGACCGTAATTATACACTGAGGTTAAAATAGATATCATTACACACAATGCGCAAGCCATAGAATTAAAAAAATGTTTTGTGTAAGTTTTATATCTTCATTTAATCCTCATAAAATTAAATAAAACATTTAAATGATTTTGTAGACAGGCGGAAGTGTCAAATCATTTAGGCAACATCATTAACTAATATTAACATGTATAAAAGTATCGGGAAGCTGTATGCGTAAAACAATAGTCTTTTCATTTCATCAATAAAAAACAGAACAAGATGGGACATGTTAAACAACCTTGTTTCAAGCCCATAATAAGCTCTTGCGAAATTACGACATACAGATGACTTAACTTCATAGATATTTTAAAGTGTTTTGAATAAATTTCCTTTTATACCTTTCCGTTTTAAATTCTCAACAAATGTTGTCTATCTATAGCGTCTATAGCATAAATCGACAAAAGGGAAATCGACAAAAGCAACATAACTTTTTTTGTCTTTTGTTTCTTAACGTACGATTGATAATTTATTTAAAGGTAAATGGACTTTCGATTGTTTAGTATTCTGCCTTTGAACTTTTCAGATATTATCTTAACCATTTGTGCAAAGAAACTGAGCCAGAGTGCAACAATATATTTTTGTTATGATATTTTGTAACGAAATGCCCCTATAGCTTTCGACATTATTGTCATCACATTTCTTAGGTATTGTCACGATATTTGATTATTACAGGATATATTTTGGCTTGTACACAGCGTGAAACTCATATTGGACCGGCCTGGTAGCTCGTACATTATATTTCCCATGCTGTGTTCTTATCCATAAATATCATCGCTTTGAACAGTATGGCATTAAATAACATATGATTACAGCCTGAAATGAGTTTGATGTACGATTATGATGTATTATTTTGTCCATAAAACATATTCAAATCATACCGGAACATGCTCTTTTATGAAACAGTGGTTCTATCCTTGATTCCACTATATAAATGATAATGCACACAATGACGCCGTCTATTGTATAAGCGTCTGACAGAGTTGGTTCAAAAGACTGTACTTTATTATTGATCTGAATAATTGTATTGAAAATTTAACTATATTGGCGATAATTACGTTTAGATATTATTTCAGTATTTGTTCGTTAATTGTCTCGGGATGTTGATAAATAGATCAAATAGCATACACTCACAGAGGAAATCCCGTTGTTCCCCTTTGAATAAGATATGAAATGGGTATCATCGAAACTATTTTGTTTTTATTTATCATTTTACTTATTAATTTAAATGCCAAAAATGCTGAACGCAAAAACAATACAGTGATTATAACAGCACATTTAATTGGCACCATTCTATTAATTATTGCAGAAGAAGAAACATTCTAATATATTGACGTTTATATTCTTTATAAGTCTATCAATGTCTGTTGGATTTCAAGTTTTCCTGTATCTTTTGCGTGCAGAAAATGTAGCAAACAGGCATTTTGATATATATTTCGCAACGTCTTGCACCTTCCTTACTTGAACGTGTGAAATTTAATTTGTATATAATAACTATTTACTACTTTTATTATCCCAACGTGTTTATGCATATCATTTATTTATCATAAGACTAGATTAAAAGTCAAACAAATATTGGATTGTCCTTCGTGTACCCGCCATTATTATATTGAATATTTGTTCACATATTCCCATGTGAATACATAACAATTTATTATAAATGCCAGTGAAAGGTAATTTCCTTGGGAAATAAATGTACTCAACTTTAGGCCGCCTCGTCCTTTGACAGTTGATAAATGTCGCTATTGTTTATACTTGAGATATGTTTTTGAAGATGTAATTATTATTGTTCCGGGGAAATGCGTGCCATCTGCTGCATGCACTATTCTAGCTTTATCATTTATTGCTCTTTATAAGTCATAATTTTATAGTAAACAATATTCAACAATAAATTATGTTTTTCATTCATTTATCACAAACAAAAACATATTTGAAGAACGGAACTTTATTAGCTTGTTTCGTGCGCCTGTAAATATATTTCGTTTCAGAGGAACGTTGTAAAGTTGACATTGACAACTTACCTACTTCAACAACCGTTTTTACAAATGACTTAAATATAAAAAAAACAGAATCCCTTAAGAAAGCTCAACATGTCAAAATAAATCGGAAATGTTACAGGCTCAGTTTGATTGAGCGTGTTCATGGATGGTAGTGGCAATTGGATGCTACCGTCCACGCCTCTGGCTTAAGCAGAATTTAATATGAACTTGTAGAACTTGTAAAATTTTGTATTTTGAAACATTTGCAGATGTCTTCATATGGGGTTATTATGTACTCATCAATGTAACCCTTTAGTGCCTTTCCATGAAAAGCGCCATGGTCCCAAAGTAAACAATGCCCAAAAAACAATTGGCGAAACTAAATAAAATGGAATTTTGAAAGGAGATCAGAGGTTATGAAGTCTGCATATCACATATAAACTGTCAAAAGACAAAATAAAAAAAAACAGGCAACATAACCTAAGAGTTGTTAAATAACATTTTATGAGCAATACTGGAACCACCCGACTAGAAAAAGCACCAAATTGGAAAATTGAAAGTACCAAAAACATGCGCTCACAAAAATAACGTCGTGCTAAATGATAATCAAGGAGCTAAAATGTAACATATTTGATAAAACGTAAGGGGAGATTTTCTACAACGCAACACGGCACAAATAGTACTGATGTGACAATAAAATAAAGAAAAACAGAATCCCTAAACAAATATTTCAACAGTTTAATATTCAAATAAAACTGAAGGCGGAGGCAAACATTATTATTTGAAAGACACATGGTTTCAGTTGCATTAGATTATGAATTCTTCATGTTCTATTTTACCTCAAATTGATCTGTTTTAAATGTTTTCACATTTATTTGTCTTACATAAGACTTCCTTGTCCTCCATTGCATATTTAATGCAAAGGACTGTTGAAAAAGAGCATTTAATTCTAGAACGCTGAACGCTTACTCTGTCTGTTAATTCCCGTGTGCATTCCATGTAGAATTCAAAAGAATTGTGTTCACTTAACTGCTCGGAATTGAAAAAAAATCAAATAATTGTTTTGTCATTATTAATCGATGGCTCGATTCATTTCAAAAATCTGTTTCTCGTTTTAGTAAACTATTAAATCATAATTAACGATTTTAAATCAAACTTTTATATATGCCTTAAGCAGACCATGGCCTGTAATTGAGTTACAGTAAACGGAAATCAACTTGACCCAATCAATTGTGACGCCCAATTCTTGCATGTGAATTCATTCGGCTAGCTTATTCGGGTTAAGTAAATTTATTACAATACCAAAGTCAAGAAATACAATGACATTTGGTCCTCATGTCATATACAATTAAAGTATGTCATATATAATTAAAGTATGGAAACAATACTAGTAAAACAGTTCTTTTTCTGATTGGCGATCGTCAGATCGCGCTCGCCTGAACATAAACGTGAACCATATTTTCTATCCCTCCCCTTTTCCATGTTAATTGTTACCAAGCTATCCTGCCAGAATCCTAAATACATCCATGTCAGCAATAGCATTTGTAGACAAAAAAGTTCCAAAAGGCCTATTTCTAAAGAAACTGTGCTTCACAATGTATATTGTAACATCCCTTTAAACGCGTTAATGCACATTTATATGAAAGGCTACTACGTTGATCGTATAATGTTTAGTAGAAATGACAAATTTAATACAATTGGTGTTTAATGACATTATTTTGATATTTTTTGAGTTTAATTCCTCTGTCTTCTCAAAATATGCAGAACTTTAAACTGGTTCTCATTTATATAATTATACCTACATGCATATATGTAACACCGTGATTATTTATGCTTTGATACGTTCAGGTAATCTGTACGCAACTTAGGCTTACATAAAGAAAAATGCGAACAAATGTCATCTACAACTATTATAGGTTTCAGATTATATGCAATAAAATGCAATCTAATTCTCTTGATTAAATTTGTTGGAGCAAAATTTATTTCTGATAATACTTTGTAACTAGACAATAAGGATAATGTTATTTTGAACATCAGTTTGTTATTGTTTATATTTCCTTTTTCAGTTAAAAAAGATCTTACCGTATGTGCTTACTTGAATTTGTTAATTTAAAAGTAATGTCTAATATAAATAATGTCATGGAGCCTAATGATTATCTTAACAATGTAAACTAACATGTGTGAATATAAATATTTTCTGTACACTAAAATGGTTTTAATGATCTTTTGGAAAAAACTATTCAAGAAAACAAAATAAAAAATGTCAGAAATTGATAAGAGTTTATAAGGAACCCTTGAACAATTCATTGAATTAATTGCTTTCCTCACTCATACATATATACAAATTAAACATGATTATATGTTTTGAAATAATAAACTTTGTTGTATTACTAAGAATCATATCTTATTACCTTTTAATGTATTTTTGTAAACAAATAACAGATTCACGACTTCCTTTCTATTAACAATCTTTAATTTGAGGCAAGTTTTAAAATCTATAAAATCTCGTTCCTTTATAACGTGGCTTGCTTGTATTACATAATAAAATTTATTATTAAAGTTTCGAAAATAAAATCCTATGATTAGATTTACGTGGTATTTGTGATTTCTTGTGCATTTTGATAGAAATTGACAAATTATTTACCAGATTGAAGAATATGAAGATTTAAGTTAGTCTAGATTAAATTACACAGTTTTTTATTCTACAAGACATAAGTATTGTACACGTGCACATTTGCCAAAGTATTTATTCCTTTTTGGCGACACATATTTTCAAAATCGTTCCAAATTATATATATATTTTGTCTCAGATCTTGAAAAAGGAGAAATGCCCAAAGAAGAATTCTGCATCAATTACTACAATATAAAATCGATCCGTGGCTAAATAATCAAAACAGAAACTATTTGCACAAGGATAGAGTCTACAGGCACTGTAAATATGTATCAAGATATGGAAACTTAACTAGAATAAGAAAGTTAATAAAATCTTAATGCAAACGTGAACACAAAAGATGTGCCTATGTTAAGATGATCCAATAAATACTTAACATTTCGAAATAAAGTTGTATGTGTACATCACGTCCAAATATTTCAGAGAGATAATTTTTATTATGTACAAAAAATATATGTACATCTTTTTAATTTTTCGATGTTATAGATAAGAGATTATCAAAAAGATTTAATATAAACTTTGATTTAGAAGTTTTCATTGTCTAAATTCGTTTTATAATTAATTTTTTTTTTCCAAATAGAAAGCAATGAAATAAAGTTTTACATTATTTTAATGCCATGTATTTTTACTCTTGAATTATTTACAGTCTGGAACTCTGTCAGATGGTATAAATCTCTTTTGCGTCACTTCCGAATTATGGAATACTTGATTTTGATCTTTCTTAAACTTCGTTTTATAAATGAGAAAAGTCAGGATGTATGAGAGACTATCAAATATGAAACATTTCTAGAGAGTCTATGTATTATTACAAACTATTATTTTGATTTTCAGTAAAAGTCATTACAATAACAGAAGTGATTGACAAACACGTGATTTTTATTCATGTAATTTAGGAGCTGTTAAACACTGATTTTCATGTATACCCTCTATCATATTATTCCACATGTGAAAATAACATAAGACGCTGGTAAATAATGAAATCGTTTCAAATTGATATAATAAGTGTGTATTAAGATGTAGAGAACAAGCACTAATGTGATAACTTTTCATACAGATTTGTACTGAAACCATTGCGTTGATCGATACACTCAGCGCAATTAAAGCGACGAAACTATGTTTTATTTGCCAACATCAGCAGGATTATATGAGAACGAAATAATGCAAACAAGTCGTTTACTAGATATAAACATCGGTGTGATTACAACGATAAAATCTTATTTGGTTTTAGTTTCCCTAATGTAAAAGCGTGTACGTCGTGAAATAAGTGTTTAAGTATTCAATCTAATATGTTGTACAACTTGAACAAAACAGGATTACCAATTACTGTGTTTTTAAGTATTTATAAGACTAAATAGTGATATTCAATGTTAATATTCTTATATACTCATTTTTCAATAAGTTATTAATTTAATTGTTTCAAACAATTTTAGAAAAGCATATAACTATGTAACTCAATAATTAGTTAATACCATTACAGTCAAAAATATATTTCTAGTTCCACATAGCAAAATGAAACAAGTATAATATTTTGTAGACGTTTCAAGTTTTATTGAAATATATATCCCAGTTTGTAAATTTACAATAAAAAAATGAGACAAATACAGTTGCAATAATCAATAATAATAAACAGTCACATGAAGATGTGAGGGCAACACGTTGTCAGCGAGAAAGGAGAAGAAGAGTGTTCTCGCGAGTCTCAACAAGTTGTAATTTAGTGAAGTGCTTGAATGGGTCCTTTGTGTCATCATATTTTACGAGTAATGATTAATTAATGTTAACTTATTTACTATCAAAACTTCATAGAAGTAAAATTTACCGATTTGACAAGTAAAATCTCTAACAAAAATCAAGGTGGTATGAGTGGGGTCTTTACTAGTTCTGTCCGAACGGGCTGATGCAGATAGATGATTATGAAACGTAAATAAATAAACGTTCGTGGAAGATGGCAATTAAAAAGCATGCGTTTTTGTAAATATAAAAAATCTGGGAAAGGGAAATCTCTCGGAAGCAATAAAAACAATTTTTTTCAGACTTGGTTTGATTGAATTTGCTAATGAGAAAAATGCTACATCTTTCCCGCACCCTCCAAATATTTAAAGCCTAATTTGTTTCCCGATCAGTTATAAGATATGTCTATGTTTGGAAGTACTTTTGGAGTAAATAATTGTTTTCAAATGTATTTATGAACTCGTTCTTCATTTTGTTAGTTTCACAACTTGCTCCATGCTTATATTTGAATCTAAACCGTCGTACGCTATACACATCTGTTATTTTGACATATGTTCAATCTCCTTCCTTACAATACTCTACTTAGTTACATGATGACTCGGTTGTACTTGAAACCGAATTTTTAACACAGGTAGACAATCAGTTTCAAAAATAAAAACCCGGAAGGAAAATAATTCGCATTTTTACAAGACAACTTCAAGACTGGTGTGTTAATTATATACAAATAAATGAAGAATGTTAACAATAATTTTTTGCTTGTTATAAATACATATTGTTTTTGTATATAATTTATTTCCATTCTTCACATAATTCAAGTAAGGAGATAAAATGAGTTTACATAGAGGATATTTGATTAGTTCAGTGTAAGATCGGAATATATTTCACCGAGTGAGCACCAAAAAGTATATTTTACGAGTGGCGCAGCCACGAGTGAAATATGAACTTTTGGTGTTCAAAAGGTGAAATATATTTCGATCATACAGTAAACAAAACAAATTTTCTTTTTATTATATGCAAATAAACGTTTTAAAAAAACATTAAATCTAATACTGAATGAAAACCGCGCCAAATAATAATACAACGTGACGTCATTTACGACGTCACGTCATTAAGTTGGTACCCAGTACTGTGCACGCTGGTATTTCACTGAAACAACGTAACGGGCTTAAATTCAAAACAGTGAAATTATCAAAGTGGTAATTTCACTGTTTCAAACAGTGAAATTACCAGTTTTATATCACTGATATATTTCTATAAACCACCGAAAAGGGGGGGGGGTTGTGAAGAGACATTTTCTTTTTTAAATATGAGGAGAAAAAAGAATGGAGATGAAAAACTATTTATGAATTAAAAAAAATAGATAAATACATATTGTTATAATCTACGAAACAAAACTGTTCACTTTATGATAGCATACTGTATTCTTCAAAGTTAACAAAGATGTAAGAACAATAAAACTGCTGTCTCTATTTGTTTTAGCTCTATTAATCTCGATCAATGGGGCAATATAAAAGACGACTTTGACATTGTTTTTATTTACATACAAGTTGTAAATAGTTCTTTATAAAGTTTCGCACAATCAATCTCATTAAGTTAATATCCTACGACTTGAAATTTATGTATGTATGCATCACTAATTTTAAATCAAACTATGTATTTGCAACATATTTGTATATCAATTAATTTAATAAGTAGAATTGATGAAAATCATAATTCAATTAGGATTATCAATTAATGTTATTCAATCCTGCCCGAATCGTATGCTAAAAATGATATTTCCCATTAGAATTTTATCTGATTTTCAACATGTGTGGAATTTTACATTCAGTTATTCTTATGCGTTAACATGAAACTGACACCGTATTGTAACTTGATTAATGCCTGTCTCAAAGAGCCTCCCTAATTTAAATATATTTAAGTTTTAAGTTAAATGGAACCACTCCATTATGAAAAGTAAATAGATTTATGTTGCTAATCATATATTTGATATAATATTCAAAATAGGAAATTTTCCGCATTTGTTCAATAAGGTCAATAAAGTTCAATCGTTTTTTTAGTATCAAGTTCATATTTTTAGTGGATATTACCACGGATTTATATGTAATATAAATCCGTGATATTACGTGTAGAAAGCTGCTTTGATTCTAATGGAATATACGGTTTTGATATATTCATAGCATAAGAATGTAAACAACAATTTTTGTGGAAAGAAATCACAAATCATGTATTTAAACATTAAGAACATTTTATAAATAAGAAATTTAAGTAGCACTATAAAATCATAAATACTTTAACGTCCATTTTTGTCCAAAACAAGAGAAACAATATTTGTCTGTCAGGAAAGGACTATTCCTATTAAATGTAAAACAAAGATTATTACATAATAAAAATTGTCAAAATAGGGAAGAAACTTAACGATATAACACAATTTTAAAGCTATTAACTTTCTTGTTAATATTATCTAGACTGAACCAAGTGTAAAAACAATGCTGCGTTGTCCCTTTCTTCGTTTGTTTTACCTGGCTGATGATGGCCCTCTGACTGCTCTGGGTATCGTTATTCGAACAATTTTCAAAAATTCGGTTTTGATATATTCATAGCATAAGAATGTAAACAACAATTTTTGTGGAAAGAAATCACAAATCATGTATTTAAACATTAAGAACATTTTATAAATAAGAAATTTAAGTAGCACTATAAAATCATAAATACTTTAACGTCCATTTTTGTCCAAAACAAGAGAAACAATATTTGTCTGTCAGGAAAGGACTATTCCTATTAAATGTAAAACAAAGATTATTACATAATAAAAATTGTCAAAATAGGAAAGAAACTTAACGATATAACACAATTTTAAAGCTATTAACTTTCTTGTTAATATTATCTAGACTGAACCAAGTGTAAAAACAATGCTGCGTTGTCCCTTTCTTCGTTTGTTTTACCTGGCTGATGATGGCCTTCTGACTGCTCTGGGTATCCGTTATTCGAACAATTTTCAAAAATTCAAAAGTATTGTAAAATGTACTAGTTTAAGTTATTCTTTGTGTGTTCTGGAAGAGATTTGCTTGATTCTTTACTCTGAAAATAATTTGTACAGTTACAACTTTTATGATGTAACACAAATTGATTATAAATATATCGAAAATAACCTTTCTTTTGTGAACGATAGTGCCCGTTGAAACTATAACGGTAAAGTTGGTTATTGGCTTTAAATGGAGACCAACATTTGCCGGGTGTCGACTGACTTTATAAGCACTATCAAGTTATATTTCAGCTATTTATATACTTGTGAGTGATATTTCTGCAGCTAATTTTAATCATCTAAGACATAACAGCTAATCATTGTTGCGTGCTCATAAATGTATCGTCTTCATACTAATGTAATAACTTATCGTTCTATAGTGAACATTTACGGTGATTCCGCTTTGTCAGCCATGTTTGTTTTCACTAATGTCTGTCCAAAGTGCAACATTCTGTTGCAAATTTTTATGCACATTTCATGAATGGCAAAATCCTTTTTAAAGTCTGCTTTAGTGCTTAAAACTTTGCAACAGAATGTTTTTGGTCTTCAGAAATGTAGCACATTCAAGGTAAATATTCTTATTGTTATCATTTTTATTTTTGTTTACAATTGTCCTTAAAATATAAACCTGGAAGTGTACTTTTAAATGGTTCATCATATAACAATAAGAGCTTTGTTGTTATATGAATTTTGGCCTACTTTCACTTTGGACAGACTTTGTGAAAACAAACATGGCTGACAAAGCGGAAACACCTTAAACTGTGCTGTGCCAATTTTTAGTTCATGTCAAAACCAGATATATATAGGATTAAAACAATCTAAAAAAAGTCTCATGCAATCATTGTCTTGAAATTACAGCTTGAATTGTTGTTTAACAAAAGAACGTATATACAATACAATGTTTTCTTATTTCTTTTTCACTATATTCACCTGTATATCTTATTCACACTTATCTGTCAGTTTCATTTGCCTTATGCAAATATAAGGAATTTTTCAAATTACAATAATGTGTCGATTTCATGTTACCACATAAAGAAATCTTCGGACCCAGTCATAACATTAATTCAATTCAAAACAAAAATATGATAAGACTCTCTATAACAAGTTCCTGATAAAATAAAGCATTAATATGAGCCGCGTCACAACAAAACCAACATAGTGCGTTTGCGACCAGCATGGATCCAGACCAGCCTGCGCATCCGCGCAGTCTGACCAGGAGCCCTGCTGTTCGCTATCTGTTTCTCTACTTGTAATAGAGTTGGTAAGCGAACAGCATGGATCCTGATCAGACTGCGCGGATGCGCAGGCTGGTCTGGATCCATGCTGGTCGCAAACGCACTATGTTGGTTTTGTCGTGGCGCGGCTCATATAAGTATCATGATTGGGTGCTATATCTTAGCATGAGCGCTGTATTCTGGACACGATGTCTGGGAAAATAAATCTGCAATTACGAATACTCCCAACAAATATAAGTTCTTCAATTACAGAAAGGCCAAGAGTTTAATAATGTGATATCGATTCTTTTAATAATCTACTGTGTTTTAGGCTGTTTTACTGACGAAAGTTTTATTGAAGATGGCGATGTATATATTGACAAATGTTAGCTGGTGTTATCTATTGGTTATCTATTGGTTAGGAAAAAGAAGAAATTGCTTACAGCGAAAATTGAAATTAATACTACTTTAGATATGTCGCTATTTTATTAAAAAAGAAAATGATTATTAACTATAAGTTAACTTAGATACCCAACACTATAAAATATTCTAATATAAGAAAATGTTTATCAAAATGGTAAGTCATTCAACTTAAAAGAGATTTGAGAAAAACAAATATGATGAGTCATTGACCCTCGGTATTTCAGAACAAAATAGACAAAAGTATTCCTTAGTTGATAATAATAAAATCAGCTCGTAAACAAATCAACAAGATTATATTAAAAATGGGTGATATTTAATATAAAAAGAAGGTTTTTTAAATCTGGTAAACATTCCAAGCAGTAATCATTTCTGAAATAAGGTTTATTAAAGTTTTGTAGATTAAGATTTTTGTTTCTTTATACTATTGTCAAATTCAAGTTTATTAGCAAGATTCATGTTTGTCTAAAATATTATACAATATAGTATTAATCATTAATTAATTAATTAATTAGTGAAGGTCATCAAGTGTGAAACCACAAATACTAAAAGTAATCAAATAATTTTATTGCATTAAACTATATTTTAATAGCCTATTTTAAAATGTATTTTCTGTTTATTTTTTATACATAATAGTCAATATCATTTTCCTTTGTTTTCCAATCCAATCAATTATGATCTACCAGTACTTGCTATATAAATAAATGAATGAATGAATATTTGATATTTAAATGGTGAAAACTTTTTTTTTTAAATACTTGTAATTGAATATAACCATCTGTAGGACTATTCGCATTGAATCATTATTTTGTCAATACCATTTGAGTTTTTATTTATTAGACTCATTAATTATTAAATAATTCCCAGTCTCAATAATTTTCGTACTGGTATTTGTTTGCTGTTGCTAACGTACGAGTTCCACTTATTACATATTAAAGGGTATTCTTTTTGCTATTGTTTGTAATTTTTATGAGAAGTCTTTATGAACCTTTTCACTATTTAAAACAAATGCATCGCATTTTCTGTTTATAAAAGGGTCACGGGCCTTGTTAAATTTACCCGTCGGACATAAAATACTAGTATTTTCCCGTAATCTCGATAGGACGATTGTTTATGAAGAATGTCAAGTCGAAGGTGCCACGTCTAAAATACATTAAGACTACTGTTACAAATCTAATTTATTCATCAATGAGAAACCAAGGTTTTTACTCCTGTAGCAGATGAATGTCACACAAACTCAATTAACGTTTTACAACTACAATTCCTTTCATTTGGGCATAATTTGGTCTCCTTTTACAAAATTTCCCAATATTTTTATATAGCGTGAGCCAGAAAAAAACCTCCTAAGAGTGTAATTAAACAGAAATATTTCGTGCCAGCACTTGTTTTTAAATGAATATAACATGTATTTCTTGCTTGATAATTACTTTGTGTTTCATTTACGCTGTCTTTTTTACAAATATCCTGCTTAATTGCTTTGATAAGGTCCATGCTATTCCGAAGTGTTGAATACATATTCCTATCGGCTATGCAAATGCATTGTACACTTATAAAGGACACATGTATCGGCAAATGAAGAAAGGAAATTTCATATGATATTTTTACCTCTTACTTTATGTTTAAGCAAAAAGGAGCTATTCCTACGGTTTATGCATGTGTACCATGTTACTATAAATTATGTACTGTTACACAGGTAGAAACACCTTTTAACAATAAAATTTGGACACATGATGCATTTTCTGAGCACCAAATAGACACCAATACTTTATAGGTATAACGTTTCATCGTCCGAATTCACTGCTAAGTTCATACTTAAAAGTCGCAACAGAAACGATTAATTAGTTCTTTTATGACATAACTGTTTGCTTCTTAAACGTCCTTAGGTCGAAAAGTAAATGTAAACATCCTGTTGACTAATATTGCAAATTATTTCTGAGGGGAATATTTATGAGGCAAAAAAATGGTTAAAGCATATACTATATATAATACTACAACAGATGATTTAAAGAAATTTATAAGTGTAATTAATTCTATTTTATTTTATCTCAATTCTTTCTCTTTTGCCTTCAGTAACACTGCATGAGAAAAAGTTATCTTTACTTCCATTGTTTTATGATATATCAATACATTCTTCTTTTTTAAATTTAAAGTCAAAATTGCATAATGCTTATCAATAAAAACATATGCTGATTGTATTTCTAAAAGATATAAAATATTTTGAAAATTAGGTTGGCTTAATGCCAACTGTAACGCAAACAAGAAAGTTCAGTTACGGTATATGAAATGAAGTGATTCATATTGGAACATTATTCGTAGAAATTCATTATTGTGTTTGTTCATCAACATATTTCACTGTTTGTACAAATATTTATTAATTTAAAGCATGGTGGAATCATTTAACACTTTCGAATATCCAAGTTGATGACATGAAGCTTTGCAGAGAAAACAATAACAAAGAGATCCGAATATTTCGAAAAGAAAATCTTTAATGCTTAAAAAATCTAACGAACAGGAGTTTTTTGTTGAGGTACAAACGCCTAAAAAACACGAAATGTAAACTTGTTTCGTAGGTCAACTAGTACACGTAAAAAGGAAATAAATGTATGTAAAAGATAATCTGGAAATACACCCATAATTGATTGATTTTCCTTCATTCCTTAAACTGACTTCAGTCAAATCCGTTGAAACGTATTTCATTTTCTTGGTAATTTTTTTCACAACAAAAATGTGTGTTTTTCTTTTCAAAAACATGGTACCAAATGATCATAATTTTTTAATCCAGACCTACATCAAATGTTCACAAACAAATAAATGTTGCTTGTATCTTAATGCAAAACTAAATCCGCGGTGGAGTCTCGTATAACTTATATCATATAATTTACATATCCGTCAGCTCATTGTTGAAATTCATGTTCTTTGGGTTATTTCGTGCGATGAAGCTATGCAGCTAAACCAGGGAAAATGTGTGTTCCTATCTTGGTACCCGTTTGTACCGGGAAGTCGTCACGTAACATTTGCTGTGTCATCGTCATAAAGTCCAACTCGAGAACTGAAATTGTGTTGCTGAATCATGTGCTATAATAGATAAAAGCCAAAAGCAAATATGATTCTATCTAATTTTATTGTGTTTTTGATCATGTCTGTCAATTAAACAGAAGCTGCTTGCAATAAAATGTTTGTATTTTGTACCAAACGAGTACCAAATAAAACGAGTATTTGGTTTTAAAATTCTACTTGCATGAAAAGATAAATATTTATCTTCAACAAATATGTTCATATTTATTGTTTACATTGTGTGAAGTTTTGCGTATTTGTTTTAAAGTAACAATGTAAAATTATATTTGTAGACTTCTAAATTTTGTTTACAATATTTATTTTATGCTTTTAAGTGAATTTGTTTGTAGGCAATTCTTCAATGATGTTTATAAATATATTCATCAATATAACTACTGTGGTTAGATTATTATCTAAGATGCATTTGTTAGCAAAGACATAAGTCTGCAAAGTACCTATCCTTATGAGTAAATTTGATCTGAAATGATCATGTAACACTTGTTCATAGACTAGTTTCATTTGATTAATAGTATAATGAAGGTATAAAATGAAATGAAAAAGGTACTGTTAGCACTCAACCACTTAGTTATAGACTTTGTAAGATGAGCTATCAGTTGTTTGTTTAATTGTTACTGTGATCTAAATTCCAGGTTTTGCTCTCTATACAAAAATGATTCCAAGTTATGTTTATCACGTTTAAATACACAACTATTTTTAGTCGTTTAAAAAGATGTTGTCTTTCTGATATGCAGATGATTCATATGGTAACTTTGTAGTACATATATTGTTTTTTTTTTCGCATAGTTTGAAGAAACAAATAAGTTATTATTTCAAGACTTCAAACTACACAATACATACAACGAATTCAAAATAATTAACCAACTCAAAGCTAACTTTCCAAGATTTAGAGATGAGAATAATGTACCGTTAAGTAACAAAGCTGAAGATGTGATCTCACGATCAAGTATTTGCCTTTTTGGACGACGTGATGATAATGCTTCAATACATGACTATGCTTATCATCACCTACTATCAACTTAATAATATTTATGAATTTGACAACTAATATAATTATGTTGATTATCAAAATAAATGCTTTTATATATTATATCAACTTTTATATATATTATTATGTTTTTTTCAATTCTTTCTGAAAAAAATTTTTTTACAAAAAGAATGCCTCTGTTATCAAATGTGCACATTCGTGGCATAAAACGTTCCCTTACAAAATATAAAAATTCTATTTTAGATTTAGCGATTATGTTGCTCATGCACAACCCGCCTTATCTAAAATTTAGAATCACTTTTCTTCCAATTAAAGTACTTTGTACGGCAAGGGTACAAACATATTTTCTGCCGAATACAGATAGTTAAATATACCTGTATACACCTAATAATCTTTTTTTTTTGGAAATGGATTTGATACTAGATAAAGTACGGTTCACAATTTCTTATAGCTACAATAAATCAATATTCATCTATAACTTCTTACACTTTTAACAGCTTTTCATGTAATTAATATTTACATTTATTGTTTCTACACAGTGAAATAAGGTGTGGTCGTACTGTAGAAAAATGAAAGTATTTTTCATGTAAGTTTAAGGTGTGTAGAAATAATCATCACTTGGAAGAAACTTAATCTTACAAAGCATCAATAAAGAATGCACACTGTCAATGCACTGTCTGTAATTCAAATGTTCCTATTTGTGGAAATAGATTTATGACGCGCCAATTCAATTAACAAGTTTGCCATAAAGTATGGTTGTAAAATATTCATAGACTTAAAGTGTGATTTTACATTTAAATGAAATTCTGTACATAGTTTTGCTTCTTCTTTCAGGAAAAAATAAAACAACCGTCAGATAAAGCATTTTCAAAGATATTTATTATCACGTGATATAAAACATGTTATCTGTATTTGGATTATACAGAATATATTTTATTTTTCATACATCTTTAAGATCACATTAAAAAGCGTTTTGATCTTGAATTTGAAACGACTGATGTTTTATTAACCTTGAATTCAAACATTATTTTTGAAATGCACTTTTAAATAACTTCAACATTAGTAGACATTAACTTGTTGCATTTGTTAAATGGGCTTTTCAGGTTAAGAGTTTTGAGTATCAATTTTCAAGGTTATGGATATCATGACGAAAATTGAATTTCTGCAAGACAACAGTCGGGTTCGACGGCACGGACATGCAACATGCTTATCACATTCGGTTCCCTTACCAATTTGACCTTTTTGAATAAATTGGTCATTTGTAATGATTTTTTTCTCCAAAATACATGTGTGGTGCATAAAATAGTTTGTTGTTTATTTCACATGGAATTATCTCTTTTGACACAATTACGACTATATTTACAACTATCCCTTTAATTCATGCTACAGAATGAGATTGTGATAATTCTGGAAAATTAATTTGTGATGTACAACTATGAATTTCATACTCATTGCATAGTACTGGTTGGCTCCAGGAACGTATTTTCGAATGTGTTTAAATAAACTTATAGATTCCAACACAATCTTTAAAAATGAATATAAACTATATGTTACAGTAACCAATAAAATAAAGCATTATAAAAGTAAGTTTTTCTGTGTCGTAATTACGACCACTAAAATAACGAAAGTAGATTTCCTAAGCAACTTCTGTTATTTAATTATCATGGTAAATTCTGAACACGAAATCGGAAGGAATGATTGTGAAGTCAGTTAAAGACCGCTAGTTAAATCAGGCGATATCGATTCTCCAACTCTTCTTGTAGCGCAGGAAACAGTACCATTTACTCTGTATTGGTAAACCGATCAACTAATTAGATATCAAAACACTAAAAAAGACTTGATCGGCTGACAAAATGTGTCTATTTGCTTGCTCTTGTATATTCAGTTTCTTTAAACGACAATTAGAGGTCACTTAATGGTCAGTTGATTGCTCGTTTCATTACATTACTGTGCTGCTATGTGATAAAACATCCCAATTGTCTTCAAAAACCATAGCCAAGTTTTGTTAATCATTGAATATTATAACATTATTTCCAATCATTTTGTTTAACGGACCATGCATTTATGTTATTTCTGTTTTTAAGAAATCGTCTCACTTTTAAATTTATATAAAACGGGATAAATCCTTTAAATCTGTGAGCCGTTTCAGTGATTACGAATATGTATATTATTTCACATAATACGCCTTGTTGATATTCACGAAATAGACTCAGGATATGTATCCAGGTTATCAGTGCCTTGTGTCTGTGTTTTTTTGTAGGTTGATAATGCAAAATGACATTCTATAAAAATGAAGGATCTGGAATTCATTTTTTATTGGAAACAAAGATAATCATTTGATATAACTGTTATAATTTTATGTGTCTCTTGTATTTGGATATAGCAGGAGGTAATTGAAACACAAAAACGAGACAAGCAAATATAAGATAATATAAGATAAAGTATGAAATTGTATAAAGAAAGAAGAAAACGCTTCATGTTTTCATACTTTTGGATAATTCAAGTCTACGGCATCCATAGTAAAACTAATTATGGTAGTTAATTACAATCGGTAATACATTATGAAATGTGTTTCACGAGCCATGATAGTTGTAACGTACTCTTACAATGAAAGAGATATGTGAAGGAACACAGAGTGGTACCGCCTTGGAAAAATCAGTATTTATATCATTACTAGGGAGTATAAACCATATAAACCATACCAAACCGTACTCTTAGCCCTAAAATGTACCTATATGACGAGACTGTGTAAATAAAATGAATCGCCTCCAAGAAAAATTCAAACAACTGTCATGGTTACATTTGACGAAAGAACTAAAACAAAGAAATGATCATGTAAATACAGTTAAAGCCCGATGTCCATAACTAAAGTACTCAATGTCTTAAAGGAAGAACAAGTAAGACAGAAGACACAAATTAAAACAATTCAGTCTCAAAGGCTTTAAGAACTGTCCATTATAGAAACTTTCCCCATCGTTATTCAAATACAATCAAAAGAAAAAAGAGCGAAGATTAACATAACAATTTAATAATCATAAAACAGGCAAAACAAAACAGTAAACTCAATGACATTTAAACATATTAAGTCAGTAAACAAAATCTACATTAGATTCCTCATTACATACAAGCGTTATGCATGCATCTTGTACATCTCATTGTCAATTCATCAATATATTGTCGTCTGCGGAGCTCGTTGCTGCTAAGGTGGATAAACGTTTTTCTTGGACACTAGGGAAATATGTTGGTGCGTCAATAGTTCTAGGTGAATCAATGACTGGTTAGCAGATTTTAGTTAATGTCTCCGAATATTTTTCCCAAGAGACCTGAAGCTTTAAAATAACACACACTAAAATTATCGTGTTGTATTTAAGTTTTTAGATTTTATAACAAACAAGCAAAGCAATTGAAATTTGACGTAGAACTAATTACACTTAGTATTTTGAGAAAAACATGACTGTTGATAATCAAACGGAAAATACAGAATATCTTTATCATTCATTTATTCGTTCCTTGGTTCATTCATTCATTCCCTCACTCACTCACTCACTCGCTCATTCACTCATTCATCCATTCATTTATTTGTTTTAAAGGTATTACTTTTATCTTATTAGCTTTCTTGTCCCAGACTATATAGAACAATAATCAAAAAACAGTTGTCGATTACTATTGATCTGAAACAGTTTACTATGTAAAATGTCTCAAATCTTCCGCTACTCACTATTAACAAATATTCAGTTTCACAATAAAGATGCAATTTTTTTGCTCTATTCCAAATGTAATAAAATCTAAGATAAATGTAATAGAATCTAAAATAAATGTGTACTCAGCCAATATAATGTTGTTGTGTATTCGTTCCTTTAAAAATGTCAATATTCTCATTTTTTCTTTTAACCAATGTATTTTTACTTTGAGTTTTAGTAATTTTCTGTAAGATATTGTTTCGATAGATAATGCTTCATAATGCTTTTCTCTGACATTAAGCCAAGGATAGATTAAGATTTTCATCTTCAATCATTACAGATGACGTAAGACAAAAAATCACACGAAACACGAAATTACACGAAACAAGAAAGACCGGTGGATACATTTCAACTTCACGAATTCACGATTTCAATGTTCATGCTGAAGTTGAAATCGTAAATTCGTGATTTCTGTATGTTATCGAAGATGAACCCGAGAATTCATGAAGTTAAAATGTCACCACCGGTATTTCGTATGAAGATAACGAATATTCAATTCTATGTGGTCATTCAGTTCAACATTGTACCATGTAATTTGAATATTATATGATATTTATGTTGCACAAATTATTCAAATATTTACCTGTACTGTCAGTATATATATAAATTAAATAATGAACCCTGAATAAATCAGTTCACGTTTTCTTCCATTCTATTCTTAAAAAGCAACTTTTTAATTAAATAAAGTATAAATCCCTTTTCAAAACTTAATAAATTTAATCCCTTTTCGAATATTTATTTACCATTTGACTTGACAGAAAATAATCCCTAAAGATATTCTTTTCAGATATAAATTTGAAAATGTTTCACTTTCCCAGACATACAATTGTTTAAGATGTCATTTTCAAATCCCTATAGCTACAATAAAATACAAAGTATTTCAACCAGTGAAAATGATATGATATATGTAATATTAAATACAAGATTCTGTCAGATATTAGATGATTTACTCAATTACAAGTCTCAATGAACATTCAAACATGGCCACATGTAACATATGTTGACCTTAACTAGATAGTTTCATGACAGATGACTGTTGATCAAGATATTTATGATAACATTAACTATTTTTAAATGAATATTCCTCTTCCTCCCCCACACCAACTTGTGGTGGCGGAAATTTCCCTCTTGGTGATTTTGAAATAGAAGGCTCCCTCCCCCACCGTTTATTTTTTTTAATAAAGAACATTTGCCCATGTTACACAACAGTTTCTTGTTATAACTTAAATGCCATTTCATGCTAATACTAATTTTATTGCCACATTGTATACCTGTTTAACGCTAGATGAAGGTACGTTTATTTATGGCCATCATTTTGAAAATAAAAGAGCCAGAGATTAGACAAACTGTATGTTCAATGATAATGAAATCCTCAGATAACTTTACATTTATGATATAAAACAGTATTACAGTAAATAAAGTGTCTGGTAAAGTCTATTTCACCGGAATATAATTAAACAAAGTGTATTAACCATACATCTAGATCTAAATATTGGTTTTCAAATTCTTTCTTTTTTATTGTAACTGAATATTGTCGCTACTATTATTCAAATCAAGAGCTTTTGTGAATTGAATATTACCCCCATCAAAGCAGAAAAAAGCTCAACAATCAATCACAATTATTTTACCAGGCCATAACAGTAACATCCCTAATGCGGATTAGTGAACGTGATATAAACCATATCACCACTGATGACACACTTGGGGAAATTATCATCTAAACTATTTGGTTGAAGAAAAACCTTTGAAAGATAACTTTTGAAAGAATTGTAAACTTATCAACACGTCGTCAAATTAGTTATTTACAATAGTATCAAACTAAACTATGAACAAGAAAAGCAAATTTATTGCATTTTTTCTTTCTATTTTAAAAGAATAAATAAAAAGTGTGAACTTCAACTGTACAAAAGTTGAATTACTTAAATAGTAGAAAGAAGTATAATGATAGTCCTCTTTTTAAATCGACGAACATACATTTCTAAGGGAAGCCATTTTCGAAATTTGAGAAACTTTATCTATTATTAATTTTAAGGTAGAACGCGACACTTTGCGTACTTTCGAGTAGCGTCTTGAAAATGTGCATGCAAAAAAATGACCATATTTCTGATTAGGTTCCGTTGATTTTATTTCAATAGTTTCAGCCAATTTTTGTACACACGGCTTCAAAGTTGATCATCAAAGCCCGTTTTTGAACATGACGTCGTTGCGTATCCTTGGAAACTGTTACGGGTATTTCAACGTCATTGGCGGATAAAAGATCTTAGATTTTACAGCATTCGACGGAAATTATTTCTGCCTTTAAGCAGATATAAAATTTATTGTTTTACGCCGAAAATTGTTTGAGTAATGGAAAGAAAATTGTCAATTTTGTGTAAAATTTGACGTTCAGTTTAGCCGCATTTTTAGGCTTAAAATCGGCTTATTAAAAAATTCCTGAAATAAATTTTTGATTTTTTTCTTTAAACGTCCTTTAAAATGTATACTTAGTCAAAATAACTAAAAAAATTAGGGGGTCACCGACTCAATTTTTTCGGTACACGTGATTTTATTTCCCCCACCCCGTGAGTATTTTTGTAACAAAATTCGACGTATGCAAAGACGTTTGAGACTTCAAAGTGCGGCAATAATGTTCAGCTTATCAGGAGAATTGTTTTAGAGTTTCACTAATACATATAAAACAACAACAACAATGTTCCATTGCAAATTTCCCAAAATTTTACGAAAACAAACGATTTTTTTCTTGTTTTTAAGCATGATTAATAACTTCATAAGGATGGCGTTAGGCATTCAACGGTACCGCTTACGCTGCGCAAACAAAAATAAATACAGCTGAGAGTAATCATTTGCGGTGTTCTTTTTTGATATTGTAATACAATAAGATTAATAAACTTGAATCGAGAAATTTGCCACATGGCACAAAAAGCAACTACATGTATATATTTTTATGTAAATTTAGAAATTTATGGAAATTCAATCATAAATTAATACGTAGTCTACAAGAAATTCTGCAAATATATACATTTTGTATTACCCACACTATGAGTGATAAACTGTGAGTGATATGTATTTTATTTCACCTATTAAAAAACAAAATTTGAATTTCATTTGTAATCATAAACTATTGCAACAATTTGACAGAATTGGCGAAATATTGACAAATTAAAATATACGGTTCATAAATGAAGCTTAGTCAATTATATTAGCGTGAAGCAAACAGTCATGCTTGAAACGTTAGCTCAGCGGGTATTGGTGCTAGGGGGCGTGGACGGTAACTTGCACTTTCCAGTACCGTTCATGAACAGGCTCAATCAAACCGAGCCTGCAACATTTTCAATTATGTTGTGTTGGAATTTCTTTAGGGATTCTGTTTTTCTGTATTAAACACATTACTATCAAATCGGCCTTTGCAAATATTCATTATTCACTGTATAGCCAAATTTATGGTAGAATTTATTTTGAACAGGAAACAGTACTTTAAACATGAAATATAATGAAACGCTGTAAATACACGTCTGCGGATTTTAGCGAACCGGCGGCCCTGAGCTATATACTTTACAAAGGAGTGTTGTGTTTTTGCTACGGGCACTGTAGAGGATATGCCGATGTTTCACTAACTATACTGACATGTTAATAAAACCGAGAAATATTACATTTTACTCAAAGTTTTACTATTTAATGTTGTTCTGACAAATGTCAGATCAGACTATAATTTCTTTCCTCTTGTAGAAAGTGGGTAATACTGAAGTACATCTTTATTCTTTGTTTTATATACAAAATCTGTATTTACAAGAATAAAAAAATCATATTTTGGTAATATCTGACCGTGTAATTAAAAAAATACGCATTTACGTAAATACGGACTTCATTCAAAGTTCCCGCATATTACGAGTGTACGGATCACGGTATATTAGTCATATACGTATTGCATGATATACGGTCCCATACATCAAATTTCACCTATTTTTGCCTGTGTATCTATACTATACGGAATTCCGTACCCTTTATTGTATCCATATATTTTGCGCAGTGGTAATAATAGCTAAAAATGCCGTAAAAAAGGGATTTTGACACAGGGCGATCGTTTTAATAACATCAAAAAAACCAAACGCCCCGTGATAGCGTGACTTTTATCCAAAGGGGTGGGGGAAATAAAATCACGTGTACCGAAAACATTGAGTCGGTGACCCCCTATTTTTTTTGGTTATTTTGACTAAGTATACATTTTAAAGGACGTTTAAAGAAAAAAATCAAAAATTTATTTCAGGAATTTTTTAATAAGCCGATTTTAAGCCTAAAAATGCGGCTAAACTGAACGTCAAATTTTACGCAAAATTGACAATTTTCTTTCCATTACTCAAACAATTTTCGGCGTAAAACAATAAATTTTATATCTGCTTGAAGGGAAAAATAATTTCCGTCGAATGCTGTAGGATTTAGGATATTTTGTCCGCCAATGGCGTTGAAATACCCGTAACAGTTGCCAAGGATACGCAACGACGTCATGTTCAAAAACGGGCTTTGATGGTCAACTTTGACGTCGTGTGTACAAAAATTGGCTGAAACTATTTAAATAAAATCAACGAAATCCAATCAGAAATATGGTCAATTTTTTGCACGCCGATTTTCAAGACGCAACTCGAAAGTACGCAAAGTGTCGCGTTCTACCTTAAGTGCTCACGCGAAGAGCAGTTTCATTATAGGGCGAGGAATAAATACAAGTAAAGGCATTCAAAAACGTTTCTTGATTCCGCATTCTTGCCTCACTCCTAGCATTGTCTATTGTCACCCTGTATCAGAGCAAGTTCTTTTTACTGCATTTAGTATATTTATATTTTGGCTTGAAGCCCGTTTGAAAATAATATAAAGAATATTTTAGCATTGATATGATACTCGCACAAATACTTTTAAAAAATATTATTATTATAGGCCAAAATGGTTTTAAGGACTTAATTATGTAAGACATACTTTTGAAGGTAAATCTTACTGAAATGACCTCGAACTATATATGAAGTATATTGACTCAGGCATGGAAACTGATATTCTTAGTTTTGTGCAAGATGAAATGACGAGGCAAGAATGCTACTTATCGCCTTCTTAAATGTATATTTGACATGGGCTTGGCACTTCCGCCTTTCATGGTTAACAAAATTTAGAGTAATCTATCTAATTGTCTCCACAAAAGAGATGACATTTTTACGTCATATCAAAGTAGGACAAACAAAGCCAGAACATTTTCCTCGGGCAATCAATAAACGTTAATAGAGTGGTCACATCTGGAAATGGCTTAACTTGTCTGATTATACTGGACATGACAATTGTTTGTAAAGAATTTCATCGGTAAGAAAAAACCTGGCAATCTTAAAACTTGACTGACACTCAGCAGCTTCCTTAATTAAAACAATTTCGTATTCAATCATGTACACCGAATACGGTTGTCAAATTCAGAAAACACAAGTACATAGTGGCTGAGTTAATGGCGCGCATTTATGTTGTTTTTTCTTTTTTTTACAAATTAAAAAAAATCGCAAAAGTATGCTTTATTTAATAAAGTACAACAGCCAAGCATACATATTTTATTTATATACTTAAAAATTTGTAACGTTATGAATATAAATACGAGCGTATATAAAATATTCTTTAAAATTCAAAACTCGTACTTCTAAATACTTTCACACTCGATTTGTTTGTTATTTGTAGCATGTACTCTACTTGACCAGTACAATTAAAAAGATAGCTTGATATATTTTCATTAACTTACATTATAACTTGTCTTCATGTCATACCATGGACAACTTATAGTATTAAACGATAGTTTAAAAAGAATATTGTTCAGTTTCATGGGGCCTTAAGCTTTTTGATATTCTAAACCATAGGGATCATAATGAAAAACTTATCTACATCTAAATAATCTTTAAATCATCCTATGGCGTAAGATTAAAGTGACTATGCTGAGTTTTTATTTGACACAAAGAGATTGTAAATTTTTTTCTAGATCTGGGTATAATTTAATGAAGACCTGGACCAATATTTCGTTAAAAATTTCAGATCATTGTCTCTCTCCGTCTGTCCAGAAAGTTTTTATTATGTACAAGTACCCATTACGCATCTAAAGCTTGATCTTACTGAAATTTGAAACGAGCTGAAATATTATCAGTAAAAACAATAACTTATTTACATTACATTAGACAAAGATGACATAACAATTCAATGCTTGTAAATTATTAGCTTCATCTTGATAACTAAGTACAATTTTTTACTGCAATTTTCCTGTTGAATTTCAGAAAGTTTCTAAGACACACAATTATGAACAGTATCGTTTATTCACTATATACAAAAATGAACGAGATTTTATGTACAGACATTAAGAGTAAAAAGATTTGTCACAGTGTCCGCTATCTAATGATATATCATTATGTAAATTAAGGTGGCAAAAAGAGAAAGAAATCGGCACGTGTAAAGCAGAACCATGTCATTGCTTACAATATTGTTAAAAAGGTGATTAGTTCAAACCGTATGTAAAACTTATCTTAAACTAATGAAAACAAAACAGTAATGCAATTGTAAAAAGAAATAAATGTTTTCATAATCTCACTACTGAACTAACTTGGTGTCCATGTTGCCGAATGGTAAACGCGTCGGACTAGAAATCTAAGGATTGCTGACCGTGTGGGTTCAAACCCTACCTGGGTCAAGCTGTTGGTTCCTTGAGCAAGACACTTTACATTCATTGCTAAGTACTGGTTGGATACAGGAACTGATTTGAGAGTGTTATAGCTTCCAACACAATCGAACTAGAATATTTTTATATAAACTAAAACTACCGAACTAGCCGTTTGAGAGAACTATGAGAATTGCTTTAGTCAGCAATTTCGTTTCAATGTGGACAACCTGCAATTTAGAGAAAATGTCTTTTGTTTAACACATGTACATTTCTATGGAAATATCATCATAACGATGAATGTTCTCATGAAAAGATATGGTCTATATTCCAATGATTTGATCCAGTCGTTTGTGAATGATAGATTATGATTACACTGTCACATTCATATTCAATTTGTCTACAAATAAGAAAATCTAGAGTTAGAAATAACAATAAATGGTCTCTTGTGATAGATCAATGCATGATTTTGTTTCCTATTTCACTTATTGTTTAAGTTTACAACATTCAAACATCTATTACGGTAGTGTTGAAAGTGTGTGTGTGTTTGGTTTGTTTACCCTCGCCACCGGAATGAACCATATGGGCGAGCACATACTTAAAACTTGCTTTATTTATATGGGAGCTAATTTAATTTGTCTATAGTTTTATCGGTACATGTGTTTACGTGTGTGCCATAATTCCTACCACAAGTTCGTATAAAAGTACGTAACCCATGATAGGAATAAGATGGGATTGCTCCCATACTAAGTTAAAATGACGTGTATTTAAGAAATGAACAGCATATTTAAATTACCTAAGGTTAAAAGGGCCGAGACGTTTATAAAAAGCACCGTCTCTTATAACAGGTCAACTATTATAATATTCTATGATTAAAATGAGAGAAAGAAAATCTTGTTAAAGCAATGTCAGGAACGCATTTTCCCAATTCAATGTGGCTAGTCATTAAAGGTCTAATTTGATCAGATACATACACAAAGGAGTGTCAGAATATTAAAAAACAAGTTTGTTTTAGTATGGAAAAGATAGATTTTAATAAATTTCTAGTATATTTCACCCGAACACCTGCTTAGTTAAAGATGTTCTTATTGGTCTAAAAGTGATTGCCTCCTTTGTTCTCATTGGCCGAAAATTCTCTATTTACAAAATAAGGAGGTCAATCCGATTTTGTGATATTTTGCAAATATTCTCAATTTTTGGATTGACCTATATCGACAAGTTTGTCGCGCGAACGTGATAGGGATTTAGCAGGTGCCCTTAACACTCCATTGTATTGTATCTGTACAACTATTAACAAATAAGGATAAAACAACAAAAAACTTGTAAAATAGCAATTATTTAAATCAATGGTCTAATCTAGATTAGAAAATTCCCAAGATATGGCTATAAGTAATATCTTTGTTACCCTTAATGTGATGGAGTGACCTTTTTTAACAAATATAAGGCCACTTCATACTTGAGTGTATGCGTATAACTTATGCTCCATATGGGGGAACACATACACTTTTATGTTTTATATACAGGACAAAGAGAAGAAGTAAAAATAAACACAGGGCGTGTTGAAAGTGATGAATAGAAAACATTTTATATGTGTTAAGCTTAACTAAATAGCCTGCATATTGAACTATTCACCTTTGTCTTCATATGCATGTATTAGTCTAATTAATAAACGTTACAATCATATGATTAAAGTCTCCTGATACAAGGTACTGACGATTTGCCGGAAGCTTTAGCTTGCGCAATTGAAATATTTATCATGAAGCGCAACATTATATCATATATTTCATATTGCAAAGAAGGCTCACTTCAAATATAAAAAAATCGGTTTCAAACATACTTGAAGTAAATTTGTTATGTAATCTGGCGTTCACAATAAAAGGAAATATTCATAAAACGGTGGCTTTATATAATCGTTATATACTTCCCAGCTATCTTTATTCATCACTCAAGCAGTATTTGTTTAAATGCTATCTGTTGTTGTTTGTATACCTCTGTGAATGTGAACAATTTGTCTTCATACAAAATCTACACGACTTCAATACCCTTATAATACAAATCAAGCAAACAACGCTTTCAGATAGTTTTTTTTTTGGCGTTTTCTGCGAGATAATGTCAGTAAGTATCAGTCCAGAATCTGAGTTGGACATGTATTCTTCAATTGAAACTATGATTGTATCTGATGTTGTCATTGTCAATTATTGCCAAAGGCATTTCTAGACAAACCGGAAATTGTCAATAGAATTAACTTACACGCATCATGAACATCTAGAATGTAATATATATAATTTACGCTTAGATACGTTTAATACCGTTTATTGTTGTGAAGAAGAATAAATTGACTTTATAACTACTATCACTTTCACACCATACCTATAAACTGCTGGAAAAAGTGATTGGCATGTCTCCGGAACAGTTCATATTTTGTACTGACCCGGTTCTAAATTGTGTGTTGCTAAGTCCGTGTAATTTGATACTAAAATCCCTTTAAAATTTAAATGGACTGTCACAAAGACACAGCAGGGAAGATCAGCATGTAAAGGATTGATTTATTTAACGTATACAATTAATACATTTACAGTATAAATTGATTGATATTTTGCACGCTCTTCTTTTGATGTCATGAAACGTTTACAATTGATATTTGTTATACTGTTTTACAACACTAATGAAATGTGATTCTCACCGTTACACTGGTATTATTGTTTGCATATTTTAACATTTTATTCATTAGTTATTCCATTAATTAATCAGTTTGATTTATCATTCCCATCTAAATCAATACATCACTGAATTTAATTACATTATTTTACCTGTGCATGTCGTTATTTTATGATGATGATGATACTAATTACTGTTCTTTTTAAGTAAAATTAATTAGCATTACAACGAGTATCATAATACAAAATCATTTTTGAAATGAAATGGAAAATTTGCATGCTCATTTACAATCATATTATCATAGTATATACATGCTATTTAGTTAACAGTAAATTGTATTTATAAACATCATTTTCTTTACACTAAAAAGTAAATATCTTTATTTTTTATTTTAACTTCGATCTGATAAAAGTAGAAAATTCATATAATTTAAAATCTTAAATCTGTAAAAGCTTAAATTTAGATAAAAAAAAACAACAGTTTTTTTTTATAAAGTGATGTGTCAAAAATATATGTTTTGTACATAACATTGCTACGTTATAGAAAAGAATTATAAAAACAATTTCCTATTACCTCTGGGAATATTTACGTAATATCTTGACTGATGATGCCTTGTTGGTTAATATTTGCAGTCATTATATGAGATTTGTTGAAAAGTATTCGGATTTGATATCTAATAAATGTGACATATTGGACTTCCTAAGTACTAAATAAGTAGTGATCACACATTGACAAGCCTAATTGACATTGCTTTCTGGTTAATGCCAAGTCTTGTGGTCGGGGTAAAGGCGAAATGTCGGAAACACAAAAACAGTGACTTTGTTTTTTTGTGTGTGACCTTTTCTTTTGGTGTTTGCGGACTTTTACAACCCTGAATAAAAACGTGTGTTTCAATCCTTTCTCATTTTCGCTCTGACAACAAGCTTACGTGCCATGACATAAATTATCATCCATATATTTACACGAAATGCTAAGACATATATATATATTATAAATATAACAATTAAACAAGATGAACAACCGGTCCTTCAAACTGCTAAGGTCAGCTTTCAATCTTTCGTAAATAGACTCAATCCTTAAGAGAGTACTATTTTAACCTTTTAAATTTGTGTTTTATTGCTATTGAGGCATTTGTTATATCCAGATATATATTTACGGTTTCAGGAGAAAAGAGGTTTAACTATATCAAATGATGCATTCGCCTTTGTGATCATAAAAAGAATGAATTAATTGTAGAGATCGATTGCGACGTCCATTTAATTGTTCAAGTATAACATACAAAACTAAAATTTTGACACCACTTTACTTAAGTAATTTACAATTTTATATAATAAGCAGAATAACCCAGTTTGTCTGTGTGTGAAAAGTGTTCAGTTGATCTTGTTTATCTTTCTGCCTTTTCCCACATCTAACAACAAACAGTAGAAATCTGTGAGCACTTCTGTTGATGTTTAAACAACCAATTTATAACTGTCTGTATAACAATTTTATTTAAAGCTCTTCGACATAATCAATAGTACATTCCGTAAAACATATTTTTCTTCTGCCACCAGTGTGGTTGAATGAGCATTAAATAAAGTGATAATGTCAGTTACTGAATTAAAGTCACACAACTTTCTAAATTATGATGTCTTGCGTATAAAAACAAGCTTATATCATCTTAACAGTGCCATTTATTACTTACGGACGCTTACAACAGCTTAAATGAAAAAGAAATTATAGTATAGAATAAGTACATGCCATCAATCGTAATGAGCCTTAACATCGTAATTGCAATCTCCATCGTTATTCTATTTCTGGTCTTACAGCGATGATGTGTTTTTTCTCCTTGTGGTTATCAGTCAAAAATATTTTAGAGTCAGGCAAAGGATGAATAATCACAGCCTTCTATTTGTCTTTACATTTGCTAAATAATTCACTTAATTTGCAAGTTACTGTAACATGTATCTTTGAAATATAATATATAATACTCTTAATTTTCAATTGTACTTAACTTTTTAATGTACAAATAAAATTGAAGTAAACGATGTACTTGACTTATTGCAAAACATCATATGTATATAGTTTCAAACTGATGAAATAACTGAAAAGAAATATTTAAATTTCTAAATGTCTCATATTTCCATTTACAGTCGCGACAACCATTGTTAACGTTGATACAAATTAGCATACTGCATGCTTTGGTTTCGTATCTGTAACATCATTTAAAACCTCGTTTCCATATCCTTGATCCTAATCGTAAATTGTCTTCATTTTATCATTGTTCCTTTTCTCGAATCTGTAAAAACCATGAATTTTACGAACATCGGAAATGTTTCTAAAGTAAAAACTGTAATGTTTTAATCAATGTAAATCAAGTGCTTTTCTCACTTTTCTTTCCCACTGGATTTTTGGAACACGATTTGCATGTTTAAGACAGCTTTGCATTAATATAGTTCAACGTTCGGAAGGTTTCTTCTTGTATTTCACGTGAGAGGAAACATAACAATTGATATACAATTGCATTTGTTCTGTTTTGTTAAAGCCTTACCAAGGTAAATTTTCAATTCAAAATGCGAAAGTCAATATATTTTTATTAACAACATACTGTAAAACTTTTATTCAAACTCGAACTTTTATAACCTCCCTCATATTTCTTTCCTAAATCGGGGGTAACACGAGAGTCTCTGTGGTAAGGAATAAAACATGTTACAATTGTAGAGTTACGTCTAATCGCAATTAAAGCAGCAAATTCAGACGAAATCATAACGTTATTTTAAATGCATTAGACAGTAATGCAAGGGCTTAGATTTGTAAATTGATTTCACCGAAATCTTTCTGAACTGTACAAAGATAACTTGATGAATGGCAAAATTGATCGATATTTCTTTGTGTTTTCTTGACTGCTTACATCCTTCATGGAATAATGAGTAAGCAAATGATTTACAATACTAAAAGAAACATTTTACCACAAAGGAATGAAATCTTAATGAAAGGTCTTAATTATTTGATTTGACATAGTGAAAATAAAATAAACTATGAATCTAAGCATGTCTTCAGCAGAATAGCCTGAAGAGTTCCCAGCTCAGCACAATAGGAAGAACTTCAGATTTGTAATTTAGGGGTAACTGGTTCGATTTCCGGTCGAGGCGAACTTTCTCCATGCCAATTTTTTCTGACCATTGAGTCTAAAGGTCATTTGTCTTTTACTGGTGGATAAGTAGTTAGAGACAGTGTAATTACTGGCTAGTTTTCAAGACAGGACAACACATATAGTAAAAATTATTTCCCTCACCCCTTAGTTTTTTTCATCACAAGAATATGTTTAAGATCATAATTTGATATATAAATATAAACTGACTAAAGGATAACTATTTGTTACAGACTAGTGCAGGAAAATTACCTGACAATACCTGTCTAAGCATTTGACTTGAAAGAAAAAATGAAACTTTTTTTTTAAACAATTCAATACATGTTTATTATTTTTTGTACTATGCCAACAAGAAGATGTTCAACAGTTTTTAAAGTAAATTATTAAATAAATAGAAAAATTAATATTTACAGTAGAAAAATAAATTTAAATGCACACTATAAGATAATATTTTTATGTAGGTTTTAACATTATGTGTATAAAAAGCAACTGTTTTATATGTATAGGGGTTTACTATTATGCATTTGAAAACGAAGTTGAAATCTTATGATGTGAATACAGTTCCGTCAATAAATATCAAATATTTGCCTCGTTGATTGATATTTCACCAGCCTTTGGAGAATTTTTGTCACGTGATTGAAACGGTTTGACATTAATGAAGTCTCAGAACAAATATAGAAAGATTTGAGACATATAATCAGTTCTATAATGACTGTTTCTCAAAGTTGTTTAGCTTCTCTGATTCCCACAAAATATAAGGTTTTCTTAAAGTGTGTTAAAAAAGTAAAATTGCTGTTTCGCGAATGCAAATATTTAATAGCTTCACTATCAAGCTTTACTGACATGATTGCGTGCATAACGAATGGCTTGAAAATTAGAAAATTGAACAAATTTTGTTTTCATCGTTACAAAACTATTAGTACAACGGAGATTGTAGTTAAAAATCTGGAAAAAAATGTGATCCCTCGGAAGCATAAATAACAACAAAATAACATATAAACTGCGGTCCAGAATCGGTTTGATTGAGCCTGTATATGAGGGATAATGTTAAAGTGCAATAACCCTCAAGCCCCCCTCCCCCCAAGCACCGTCTTGAGCGGTACTCAATTACAACTTGAGTCATATTTGTTTGTGTTTCTTTTCCTATTTTTCATGTCAAATTACATCAACTACATGTATATGTTTAATTTATTTTGCATTTTGTGCACAGGAATATGATATGACGATAGAAATATATCGGTCACGTAAATATTAAGTTGTAGTCTCAGTACAAATATAAAACGGTAAATTGTTAGAAGTTTAACAAGGAACTCATTTTATTTCCAAATATTTCATTTCTTAAAAATAACACAATTTAAATAACACGATTTAAATCGAGTCTAAACCAACAACTAATGTTTTCAAAGAGTTAGCTTAATGGTTAAGTATTTGCCTCTCTTGAGTTTGATCCCTACTTGGTCACGTATATGTCTCGCCATAAGACACAAGAACTGATTGATTCAAAGAAACAGACTAGATAGAGATTCAAGTTTAATTAAAATTTAGCTAATACCATATTTAAACGTATTTACACCTCTTTCATTAGTACTTGAAGTTTTTTCAAAATATGCCTATATATAATACTTGAAATGTGTTTATAAAGATAAAAACCCAAACTTGACAAAAAATGAAATATTTAATACGAGCCTTGAAAGCTGTCATTTGTCAAATAAATACATTAATAAATAAAATGAATAGTAATAACTTTGTAATGTTTTTACTCATGATAAACAATCAGAACACATCAATTATAAAAAAGATTTTTTGCAGTCAAAATGAATAATGTTATCTTTTTCCAAAGCCATTCGCGGAAAACTTTTTTAAGTGCTTATACTTTATTGATTGCACATTGAAAAAAACAACATAACGATTTGTAGACGAAAATCGTCAAAAGTTTGACGTGCGCCGATTTGCAAACAGAAATTTGTAAAATGATGTCTGTTTTCGTAAAACATGCCGTGAGGTTAGATATTTTGATACATATTTAATTGACAACAACTGTAGGTTGACAACATCAATTGTATTTAACTTTCATGAATAAATGTTACCATGCATATCACTTATTATCATTAGAAATATGTCCAATAATTTGGTTAAAACTAGTATTTAAGAAACATGATTTTTAATTTCAATATCAGATTGACATGTTAGAAGGAAAAGTCGGTAACGTGTGTAATGATTTGGTGAAAACTATTATTTATCAAATAATTACTTTATATTAATAATATCTTATTGACACGATAGAATGAGAAGTTAGTATATATGTTTTAATTACAGTCCGACCCCGGTTATTTGACAACCCTTTATTCGAATACCCGACATTATCCGAAGTAGATCGGCGGTCCCGTTTTTATCTCTATATAAATCAATATAAATACGAGCGTATTATTCGAAATGCATAATCCGAATACCTCCTATTTTTCGAAGTAAAATTTCGGTCCCGATTATACAATTATGAAAGAATTTCACACCTATTATTCGAAGCCAGCCTAATTATCATTCGAAGTCAGACTAATTGGCGCAGATCCACTCGCTGACCGGTCGACTTGTGAAAAATATCAACAGTCATGCGTGTATTTAGACAATCGTGATAATAACTCTTTGCATGTTCTTTAATCAACTTTAATTACCGAAAATCACAGACGCTTGGGGTCAGATCCTGCCCCCCCCCCCCAACGTGATACGCCCCTGTAAACACTCTACCAAAACTATTTTAATATTTAAACACGAATTGTACATCTGTTACAACGATAAAAATGGTTTTCAAACAATTTTTACGTATATGAAAAAAATACCGTATACCATCAAGTCTCAATAAAGTAAAGATTGCAGACTCCAAAATGTAAACACGATCACCCTTGTATAATAAAACCTTTATAAATCATTATTAAATGAACCTTACCGTGACTTTTCCGGTGTAAATCAATAGAAAATAGAATTATCTCCTAGATGTAATCAGAATAAACATTTATACATCTCATTGTAATATGAAAATCCACATTTAATTAAACCGAAAGTAAATTTTGCGTTCTGTCCAACCAATACGAGACCTGAGCCCGGCTCTGCGTGGAGCGCTTGTCAAGCCGGTATACAAACGGTGTACATACTTTCGACTAGATATTGCACAAGCATTATATCCTCATGTCCCGCGTATTAGCTGCTCGTTTAAAAGACATTTATTTGTAATAAAACTATTACCAAGATGCACAGTGTGTTGTTTCCCAAGTTTTATTTTAATTCTATATAATGCACAATTTAAATATTTGAATTTGGACATGAGGATATAATGCTCGAGTAGATATCTAGTCGAAAGTATGTGCACCGTTTGGATACCGGCTTGACAAGCGCTCCACGCAGAGCCGGGCTCAGGTCTCGTATTGGTTGGACAGAACGCAAAATTTACTTTCGGTTTTAATTAAATGTGGATTTTCATATTACAATGAGATGTATAAATGTTTATTCTGATTGCATCTAGGAGATAATTCTATTTTCTATTGATTTACACCGGAAAAGTCACGGTAAGGTTCATTTAATAATGATTTATAAAGGTTTTATTATACAAGGGTGATCGTGTTTACATTTTGGAGTCTGCAATCTTTACTTTATTGAGACTTGATGGTATACGGTATTTTTTTCATATACGTAAAAATTGTTTGAAAACCATTTTTATCGTTGTAACAGATGTACAATTCGTGTTTAAATATTAAAATAGTTTTGGTAGAGTGTTTACAGGGGCGTATCACGTTGGGGGGCAGGATCTGACCCCCAAGCGTCTGTGCCGAAAATGAAAAGCAATGCACCGTGTCCGATTTTGTGACTGTTATTGCTTGAAGATGACAGCAATAATTTTCATAAATACCGTATAGGTAAATTTGTCAAAACATCCAAAACATTTTTTTCATTAATTGTAACGCTACATGAGAGCCTTTTTCCTAATCTAAAATGCCAGTGTTTAGCTGTAAATACCGTAGTGACAACACGGCCATTATCAAGGCTTTGCGCGAAACGAAACGATACATAATCTGGAATAAAATGCAAGTATTTATGTGTTCAATGTCAATACAATAATTTTTACGCATCCTTATTTTAATATTTATTTTTCTCAATTGATTACAGGAAGTAAGTGTGTTGTAAACGGTAGTTTTGCTATGATTGGTCAAAGTGGAGTAGTTTTCGTCTATCACAATATTCCGATTTCGATTATTCGAACCCATCGATTATTCGAAGTAAATATTCAGTCCCAGGCACTTCGAATAAACGGGGTTGGACTGTAATCTTGATACTCAATATTTTTCTTTGAGACATAGTTTCAAAAATAGAAAACAACTTTTATAAATCAATAACAATAACACAGGTACGAGGAGCATTCAATATTTAGTGACGGGCCTCATTTTTCTCTAAGTATATTTCGTGAATCACGTGCAAAGTTACATTATGATACGCTCCAACGGTGTATCATACATGTATCCCAATTCACACACGTTTTAAGAAAATTAGTGTTGAAAGTTGAATATCCGATCAACTGCGTATAAAAATGGCTGGAAAAGATTCAGGAAATAATGATGAAATTCGAGCTTACATCAAAGCGCGTATGACATTTGGGTTAACCCTTTCCCCCATGAGCATATTGTGAAAAATGGCCATTTTCATTGAAAAGCCTCCTCTTACAAGTTCAAACTGCTATGAAACTATGAAAAATGCTTCAATACTAATCAAACTTGGCACAAATGTTGACTGGACCATTGCCTTTGTAACGACATGCTCAGTCTTAAATTTCCTGTTACCATGGCAACAAGGGGACATCTCAAAATTGCCAAAAATCACTATTTTGCCTCGATTTTTTCCATCAAAATTTATTTCAAAGTGCTGCAACTTCTCAAGGGTTTGAGATAGAGTCAAAGGCTTCTCAGCGTTGGTTACACGTTACCTTATGATCGACCTGGGGTCATTTTAAGCCTCTCACAAGTCCAAAATTTTCTTGGCGATGAGGGGGACTCCGCCCCCTTCAAACCCCCCAAACAGAAGGGGGCACATCCCCCTGCTGGCAACCCCCTGATGTATCTTTTGGATGGGGGTCCGCGCCGAAAAAGTGCTCACTTTTTTTAGCAACATTTCTCAAACGAAAACATGTGTTTGGGCCCGAATAGGACATTTTTTCACTATTTCAGGCCTTAAACAAAGGGGGGGGGGGTCGAAAGTGCGTTGTTTCGCGTATATATGCGGTAAAGGGTTAATAAAAAATTATGAAAAACTTTGGAATCACTCAAAATCTAGTTTTTCCATGTTAACATGTGGTCTTTTACCTAATTTTGGTGAAAAATTGTTGTTTTGTAACATTTATAATTTTATTTTTTAGTTAACCCTTTCCCCCATGAGCATATTGTGAAAAATGGCCATTTTCACTGAAAAGCCTCCTCTTACAAGTTCAAACTGCTATGAAACTATGAAAAATGCTTCAATACTAATCAAACTTGGCACAAATGTTGACTGGACCATTGCCTTTGTAACGACATGCTCAGTCTTAAATTTCCTGTTACCATGGCAACGAGGGGACATCTCAAAATTGCCAAAAATCACTATCTTGCCTCGATTTTTTCCATCGAAAATTATTTCAAAGTGCTGCAACTTCTCAAGGGTTTGAGATAGAGTCAAAGGCTTGTCAGCGTTGGTTACACGTTACCTTATGATCGACTTTGGGTCATTTTAAGCCTCTCACAAGTCCAAAATTATATTAGCGAATAGGACATTTTTTCACTATTTCAGGCCTAAAAAAGGGGGGGGGTCGAAAGTGCGTTGTTTCGCGTATATATGTGGTAAAGGGTTAAGTGGTGCAGTCATTCATAAAGAACTTTGTCGTATTTATGGACCACCTGTGGTTAGTGAAAGGACAGTTCAAAGATGGATCGTTAAGTTTAAAAGTGGAACGGAGTCACTTAACGATGCTAGTGGTAGGGGAAGAAAACACAGTGGTCACCAAAAACAACATTAAAAAAGTGTAAGAACCCATAAACAAAGAAGCTCGATATACAGTTTCTGAAATAGTTAAGTATACTGGCATTTCAACGGGAAGTGCACTTTTGATTCTAAAGAAGCACCTAAAAGTTAAGAAGATTGCAGCCAGATGGATACCACATTTATTGACTGAAAAGCAAAAGCAAGAGCGTGTAAAATGTGCCAAGAAATTATTGAAGATGTTTCCCAAATATAACGATCGTACATTTTCCAACATTGTAACTGAAGACGAAAGTTGGTTCCACTTTTTTGAGCCCACACGGAAGGTAAATAATAAGATATGGGCCAGCAAACATACACGTAGGCCCTGTATAGCTAAAAGAATGACTAGCACATAGAAGATTATGTATGACATGTTCTTTGGTGTAGTGACACAAGTTCCTATAGCAAACGTGTAACTGTGCTTAATCACCCACCATACTCGCCAGATTTGGCACCCTGCGATTTCTTCCTGTTTCCAAGATTAAAGAAACACCTTCAGGGTCGCCGTTACAGCACCAGAAATGGATTGGTTCAGCATTACATCAGTTGTGTAGGGGTATACCTCAAGAAGACTATAAAAAAAGCATTTCAAAATTGGATCAAACGTTTGAAACTTTGTATATTGTTCAAAGGAGATTACTTTGAAGGTTTAAAAAAATAAAAATGGTAGTTGCTTTAAAAGTTTTCATTTTACTATAGCCCCGACACTAATTATTGAATACTCCTCGTTTATTTATTGTAATTTGTCAATATATACTTTAATGCATATTTGGTACGCTGTCTTTCTTTCAATACAGTCATGCGCGAATATATCTTAGTTTCACTGTTTTTCATAATAGACATTCAGATATTTGAAACAAAAGATTGATACAACCACAAAGCAGTAAATTCAAAAGAACTGGTAAAATCTCGTATACATGAATATAATTTAATTTAAACAGTGCAACTGTTTAAAAGAACATCACATTTAAACCAATCCATGTAACAACAAGAGCACCGCTAGGCGGAGCATTATATGCCCGAAAGTGTTTTTTTTTTCAGTAAAGATGAAGCATTTGTAAGACATGGGACTAAAATAAAGTATAACCTCCTTCAAATAACAATCCTCCTTTGAATTTTCAATAGTGTGGTCCAAATGGAACTTTAAGTTATGCCCCAGAAACTCTTTTCAATTCTAAGGTAAAAGTGACTTTGACCTTGTGACCCCAAAATCATTAGGGGTCTTTTACCCAATATGGACAATCATACTATGAAGTTTAAACACAGTAGGCCAAATGATACTTAAGTTATATTCCGAAAACTGTTTGCAGTTTTAAGGTAAAAGTGACCTTGACCTTGTGACCCCAAAATCAATAGAGGTCTTCTACCCAATATGGAAAATCGTCCTATGAAGTTTGAATATTGTGGGCTAAATGGAACTAAAGTCATGCTCAAGAAACTGTTTTCAATTTCTAAGTAATAGTGACCTTGACCTTTGACCTTGTGACCCCAAAATCAATAGGGGTCTTCTACCAAATATGGACAATCATCCAATGAAGTTTGAACACTGTTGGCCAAATGGAACTTAAGTTATGCTCCGGAAACTGTTTTCAGTTTTAAGGTCATAGTGACCTTGACCTTTGACCTGTGACCCCAAAATCAATAGGGGTCTTCTACCCAATATGGACAATCATCCTATGAAGTTTGAACACTGTGGGCCAAATGGAACTTAAGTTATGCTCCGGAAACTGTTTTCAGTTTTAAGGTCACAGTGACCTTGACCTTTGACCTTGTGACCCCAAAATCAATAGGGGTCTTTTACCCAATATGGACAATCATCCTATGAAGTTTGAACACTGTAGGCCAAATGGAACTTAAGTTATGCTCCGGAAACTGTTTTCAGTTTTAAGGTCATAGTGACCTTGACCTTTGACCTTATGACCCCAAAATCAATAGGGGTCTTCTACCCAATATGGACAATCATCCTATGAAGTTTGAATATTGTGGGCCAAATGGAACTTAAGTTATGCTCCGGAAACCAAATTGCTAACGTTTTCAGTTTTAAGGTCATAGTGACCTTGACCTTTGACCTTATGACCCCAAAATCAATAGGGGTCTTCTACCCAATATGGACAATCATCCTATGAAGTTTGAATATTGTGGGCCAAATAGAACTTTAGTTATGCTCCGAAAACCAAATTGCTAACGTTTTCAGTTTTAAGGTCATAGTGACCTTGACCTTTGACCTTATGACCCCAAAATCAATAGGGGTCTTCTACCCAATATGGACAATCATCCTATGAAGTTTGAATATTGTGGGCCAAATGGAACTTAAGTTATGCTCCGGAAACCAAATTGCTAACGGACGGACAGACGGACGGACGGACAGACGGACGGACGCCAGGGGGTATAACATAATCAATCGCAACTACTCGGCCCTTTCCGTCAGTCTTCGGATAAGGACCTCGAACACAATAGTATGAATACACAGAACGGATGCGGTATTTCGGTCTAACCTACGCTAAGAAACTAAACATGTAAACAAATAGTAATTTAATGCTGGGAGTTGTTTACAAGTTTATTTCCAATATATGTAGTAAAGGTTCACCTAAAATAAGTGATATCATAGGTACAAAAGCAAAAAAATAATTATTTATATATTTATTATTATGGTTGTAGAAACCGAAAGTACAAAAAACCAACCTGTTGACATTTCGTCAGATTTGTTTAAAATTGAACATCAGTGGGCATATTTAAAGTACAAATTGTTGTCAGACATATTTTCAAGCAAAAGAGTACCGAAACAGGCGTTAGATGTCAAATATATACATTCGTTTTACATTATCTCTGTTTTTGTTTACATCAGTAAACCACGTGGTAGAACTATTTTCAATCCGTATTGTTTCCGAGGTCAATATTGTAGATAATGGCCGAGGCAGTTCCGAATGTAACATAATATGTCCGAAATTCTTTCGGGCATATAAAAAGAGTCAGTGTTATAAATTTGATAAATTGTAAAAAACACCGTTCCAATTCAACTTTTGTCAATTGATCAATGTATTCAACATGAAACGTAAATGAATGTTGAAAACGTCTGTTAAATTAAATGCAGTATTAACTTCAATATTTCATTTCTGTAACATATACATGTATTTCATAATTCTCCTATTTGGGGACACAAAACTGCACATCTAAACATTTGATTTAATAAAATTTATTCTAATTTTACATAAAAAGTAATACATAAAAATATGGAAATTACCGAACAGTCATCCAAAGATGGTATATTCCTGATTGCAATGTGTATGTGATAATGAGAATTTGAGAAACAATATATTCTAAAACCTTCGTGCTGATAGACTCTGATCTTTGCTTACTTTTTCTATTCACCTTTTTACAGATTGAAACGATAATAAGTATTAACAGTGTCATGTTGTTTGTGTGCTGCAGAGCCCATCCTTTAAAACCAATGTCCTTCAAGATTTGAAAGATTTGACACTAATGATAAGTTAAGCATCAAATCTTTATATGACAAGCAGGCTTCGGACGAAGAAATTTTGTTTGGCTTCGTCAAGTTTTTTTCTTCTTGTTGTTGATGGGTAGTCTTTTAATACAGTGAACTTTTATACTGTAATTGTTCAAAAAAAGAATTGAAATAACAGTTCACCAACACGTAGAAAGGCTGCTGTAAAATGTTTTCAATACATTTGCCTAAGCATCAGTGGCAATGAGCAATGTTTAAAAATTAAAATACATATGAGAATGATAGCTAACATGTATTGGGCTTGTTTTGTAAACCATAACAATCCAATACATGTCTCTGTGGACTGTATGTTTGAAGAAGTTAGACATCTATGTCAATTCTAATTTTAAGATAAACCCCAAAAAATAGAACAAATATTGCAAGAACATTTTTGTTGAAATCAGAGTATATAAAACCTGTCTAAATTTTGGAGATTAAAGTCATATCAAGCTGTCGTTTGTGTCAAAAAAGTGTTGTTTAAAATACTAAAATACATACATAATTATTTTCTCTTCAACATGTATAATTTGCTTTTTCATATTTTCGTAATATTTTCTCGTTTAAGTCACAAACATGTTATAACTTGTGGGTCATAAGCCTTTTGCTTTTCAAAGGTTTCATTTTTTTCGTTAACATTTTGATTATAAAGTCATCATATACAGCTTAGGAATTTGTAAAATAACTACATGATACTGCTTTGCTTGTTCCAGCGATGTATCAAGGATATGCGATATGTCTTATTTATTTGAATATACTTGTTAGAGAAATTTATTTCTAACATCTTTGCATTAAAGTTTTACAAAAGTCTTGCGTAGAAATGAACTTTTTTGACTCTTCCATCCATTCATCTTTAACAAATGTTCAAACCTGGAATCAAATTGACCACATCAAAAAACTTACTTATGTGTACAGATAAAAGACATAAAATATTTCAGATATAATTTTACTTTGATACCTTCATGCATTTAAGCATTTTTATTACACATATTTTATTGAACAATCATTTGATACTTCTCCATCATTTCAAATATCTACTTGATCATGTAAAATCAGCATATCATGCATCTGTCTTTTCATTGCATATATTTTATCTGTAAAACAACAGGTATTAAATATTTGTTCTTGCATGTCCGCTAAAACATTTGAGCTGCGCCATGACAAAACCAACATAGTGCGTTTGCGACCAGCATGGATCCAGACAAGCCTGCGCATCCGCACAGTCTGTTCAGGATCCATGATGTTCGCATCAGTTTCTCTACTTGTAATAGGGTTTGTAAGCGAACATCATGGATCCTGATAAGACTGCGCGGATACGCAGGCTGGTATGGATCCATGCTTGTCGCAAACGCACTATTATGGTTTTGTCATTGAACGGCTCATTTCTTTTCCTGAAATGGCTCAATCAAGTTTTTAGTTTTGCAACAGTTTAGTGTAAAATTTGATTTGAATTATGGTGACCTTGTCATATACACGATATCTTTTTTATATCATTTTTAAATAACCCACATCGATCAGAAAGTAAATACAATTTAAAATATTTGTACTAGTGAAGAAGGCTATAAATGGACGTAAGTCAACATTTTTCCGGCTAGCAATATTTCAAAATTGACAGGTGCTCTCATTTTTATTCACAAAATATTAAGCGAGACGCTATCGGAATAAGGACAGTCTGTTTTTAACAAAAACACTGTAGATGATAGCGTACAAATTTAAGCGATATAATACTTCTGACTTGTTGATTTTAATCGTGTGTTAGTATTATTCTTATGATCTTAGTTCTTTTAAAACTTTTATGTGTTTTATTCTTTATACAACTGAATAAAGAAAGGACCGTCGATAAATGCGGTTTTATCGCAATGCTTTTGTTTCAGTTGATGATATAATACTAAAATCAATATTTCTTGTTCTGTATTTATCCATAAATAACAGAAAGATAGACAAAAGGCTATTAGAGCGGAAAATCTCGATTTTTTTCCGGAAGACTTAGCATGTATTAACGCACGGTTACCTATACGAGAGACAACATAGTCTAGTTTCTTTATCCGTTAATTAATTTTAACGTTAATTATTTAAATTAAAAGTCTTTGTCACATTCAAAAGGAACATCCTATGAATAGATATAATAGTAAAATGTCCCGAATTCCACAGAACTTACGTCCAGGTACACTGTGTTTGATTCCAATATTAATCATATCCGTAAAAATACATGTATAATTGCACATTTATCTTTTACAGTCTAGCTATTTAAATCAAATATACGTTCTGAATTTCTAAACAATCTCCCAGACGTTTGTTAATGAAATATCGTGAGTGTCAAATTGATATTCATTTTGTCTATAAAGAGGCAAACCGGATAAAGAAACTAGACTATGTTGTCTCTCGTGATTCAACTAAACAAAAGTTTGATATTCTAATTTATTTTTTCTTCCATTTATGGTAAAGGTGAGGTGACCTAGTGATTAAAATGTCTGGCTACCAACAAATAAAGCATGCTTTCGAGTCCTACTAGTGTAACAAACGTATTTCTAATATGACACTAGAACTGGGAGGAATGTGAAATCTGAGTTTCACAAAAGACATTTAAAAATATATCTTATTAAAAAATTGGCGGTAAATTAATGAAATTATGTTGATTAATTAGTTCTCTTGTTGGTTATCCTTCCATAAAGATATTTACTTTATGGCCATTAATCTTTATATGTCTAAGATTTGCATTGTTGGTAACCCAAGATTGCAGTCATGTTTAACTGATGTTTTTTTTAAATATATCTTTGCATGTCTATACACCCACATATGTTCAAGAATAATATTATTTGTCAATTGTCTGTAGTAAAATAATATGTAACCTTGACTAAATAAAATTATTCTATTGTATTATGTGCTTGGATTATTTCGCCATATGTAACTGGATTATTGTCAGAATTTTACTAAGGGGCAAATCGTCTCATAGGGACATATTTGGACTAACAGTGAAGTTCAATACACCTTACCGATTCAACTTCCAGATGTGGTTTTGCTCCTTGATTCCTTATTTTCATATTTTTTTATTTTCTTAAATGTATTATGAGGTTACTCTTCTTGTATCTTGCATATGTCCCATTTTTCCTTTTCTTGTCCGTCCCCTCTCATTTATCCTTTCCTCACGCCCTTGCTCCTTTTAAATCTAGTACTCTCTATATTTATCAAACCAATACAGGTGTCATTAAATTTACTTAGTTTTCTTATAAAATTGTTAATTATTTTTATGCTTTGCCTTTTGTGCCCAAGCTTTTTGTTAGGTGCTCTTCTTGGTGCTTCTGTGGTTGTCATGTAAGGTTGGAATCTTTTCAGGCCTGCGTACTTTGATCTTGGAACTAATATTTCAATGAATGACTCGCGGATAGAGATGTTATATAATTAACATTATGTATATGATAAGTAATGGACTCATTTTTTAAAACGAGTATCTAAAAAGAAAATGGTGTCGTAACATACAAAGTTTAAAACCTATTCAAACTTGATGTACTATATATTTGTCATGCCTTCACTACGGTACCCTATACATGCTTCCGCACTGATTTTAAGGGCGGGGGGGGGGTGTTCGGGAAAAAAGGGGTCACGATTAACTTTTGATAATCTTTTGAGAAATAATCTACAATACTATTCTCTTATTAAGAAATAAAGCAAGTGAGAACAAGCAAAAAAGAATAGACATATATTATCCAATATAAAGTCTATACTTAATTTGATTAAATTATATAAGAACTTTTGAATAGTAGATACTGTTTCAATAAACCGTCATTCTCTTTGAAACAGTATTGGTAAATTAAACATTACATTCAGTGTAGTCAATTGTACTTACAAAGTTACCATTACATCTACAAAATTTTAAGGTGATCTTCCTTTTTATTTTTGTTCACTGGATATATTTTATGTTTTGGTGATAGCAAACATTTGGCATTATTCTTGTTCAAATATTCCATTTGTAACTGTTTTCATAACAATTCTATCCCTGCTCGTCGCTATAATCAATAATACATTCCGTAAAACATATTTTTCTTCTGCCAAAAGTGTGGTTGAAGCATTAAATAAAGTGATAGTGTCAGTTACTGAATTAAAGTCACACAACTTTCTAATTTATGATATCTTGTGCATATAAACATGTTTGTATCATCTTGACGTTGACATACAATGCCGTTTACTTCTTACGAATGCTTACGGCAGATTAAAAAGAATGAAATATAGTGATGAATGCAAACATCATCGATTATATATTATGAAAAGTATCATTATGATTTCACAGGTAATAGCACTTAAATCATATATGTGTTTTAAATTTATTTTTTACACTGCTTTGTACATAAGGTTGATAAAGGTGACAGTTAATAAAGTAACTGATAAAGAGTCCTTGGCTTCTTAACCTCTCATTTTGTTATTACATCTTGCGGAAATATAAACTCTTTCGTACTGATAAAAACTATAAAGAATTCTGTTTTTTTTTTATAAATATTTCTGAAATATTTTCATTTTTGTTTCTTTTAAACAAAGAAGTGGATAAAACATTGTTAAAGAATGAAAAATTTTCAAAGTATGTTGGGGATAATATTCGTTATATAATCAAAACTTTTGCCATAGGTTTGTGTTTTTGACCCTGTGAACACATTCTGCATGTTTAAAACAATTTGGCAGTAATTATGTTGAAAAGTTCGGACTCTGTGTTTCATATCTTTGTTTCTATTTGAAAAAGTACACTTTTACCAAATAGATTAAATTTATTTTGCTGTTCAATGTATTCAAAATCTGAATTGGAGTCGTATTCATCGTAATGCATAAAGCTTGTTCTCTTTTTGGTTTTAAAGAAATGTGTTTTATACAAATTTTAAATGAATAAACAATTAATTCCCAAATGTGATCTTACAAAAGTATGTGTTCAGTCAAAAAAAATATTTTTTTTTTAAATCAGTTTATTTAGAAAGGCAAATTCTTTAAAACATAATATTTTAAAACGGTTCCAAAGCTGTTTCTACCTTCAACTTAAATAGCACGATCATTAAGAAAGCGTAAATATTTGAATTAATTATTGAAAAAGTACTTTTAAAAAATTTAATACTTTGCCTTGGTTATATAATTATAAAATCAGATGTATTATAACTGCATCAATTAGAACAAAGACCGTCAGCAAACTTGTAGACTATCAAAGAAACTAAATCATACTTTTTAAAAAAATGAGAATTACACGTATTACATTAAATCGTAAGTTTTATATTGCAATAATGTTAAGTTTTTTTGTTGTTCAAGGGACAATAACATTTTTTCTGTATTAACACAACTAAACAAACTAAAATTATAGACATATATATTATTTTCGGAGTTGGCCTCTGATAAGCCGATAAGTGTCAATGGTATTATGTTTGTATATCAATAATGTGAAAGAAAGTGCAATAAATAATGCCTTTCTTTGCTGATTACGAATCTTTTATTGTTTAAGCATTGATTTATGTACATATATGTATATCTCTTAATCGTACAAAGACTAACAGAGCGTAGATTAGATTTTCCCCACCTTTCATTTCGATAACATGCAATTTGTTTGCATTAAATATTTCCGTTGATCAAGATACTCGAACAAAAAAAAATAGGTTGATAAAACATTTCATTCTACATATATAAAGACGATAAAATATTTGATCGGAATTTTATAACCTCCCACATTTCTTTTTCTATATCGAGAGTAACATGAGAGTCTCTGTGGTACCTCATAAAACATGCTACAGTTGTAGAATTTAGATGAATCGCAATGAAAGCAGCAAGTATAGACGCAATCATAACTTTATAGACAATAATGCACGGTCTTAGATTTTTGCAAATTGATTTCACCGAGATATTTCGGAACTGTTGCTGCGCTAAGACAGTTTGATGAATAAAAAATGGATAAATATTTCTTTTTTTATGACTGTTTTATCCGTGGTTAGAATAATATTTCAGCGAATGATTCACAATAATACAACAAGACTAAACTTAAATCGGAAAGTGATAACAATGAATGCATAGAAAGTATCAAATTATTGTTCAAAATCAGTAATTCTTCATAGACAGGTGCAGTATTATAGTGCATATGCTCTCATAATATCAAACATTATGAACTCGCGTCATTATTCAAGGCGGTTATTGCCATATTGCCGGAGTTTGCATCCGTCAAAGTTATGTTTTTCATTACATTAAAAATAAGAAGGTATATCAAGTGTTTATCTTCTTCCAAAACTACTTATTTACTCATTTCTGTAAACAAGTAAATAGAGTAAAACAGAATCCCTAAAGAAATTCCAACACAACAAAATTGAAAATGTTGCAGGCTCGGTTACAAGAAGTTTAGTATTGGAAAATTCAACAATTGTGTTTATAAACATGTTGCGTTCATTGAACGCCGCCTTTCCTTGTTAATCTTGTTTACCATATTTTATATACATGTCGCCTGTTAAAAACATAAATGTACAATACTAACACCTAAAGGCACATTATGCCTCAGAAATTCATATTTTTTTCAATTGTTTGGAAATGTCAAACATGTGTTAAATAATTTTTAAATAATGGATCTAATAAGATGTTTTTACAACTAATGAAAGAAGTGCGTAAGGTTAAATGATGTGTCAGAAAGGTATAACCAAAATGTAAACAAATAGTATTTTAAATTCCATACAAAATAGTAATTCACTATAATTATACAAACTGCCAACAGAGCAGATAATATATAAGATAGTTCATCTATGTGGTAAATGAGTATTTTTATAAAAACTTTAACAAGACAAAAAAAGGTTTTAAAGTTTATGGCGAATTACGTTTTCCATTCTCTAGAACTTTATGAACAATTCTGTGGTTGTTTCTAAATTCAAAATTGCAACATTGCCACGATTAAATGTTGAATTCTGCTGAAGCCGGTGATAGAGGGCGTTGATGGTAACTTGCACCTTCTATTGCCGTCCACGAACAGACCCAATCAAACCAAGCCTGCAACATTTTCAGTTATGTCGTTTGTGCGTTCTTTAGGGATTCTTTGTTTCTTTCCATTTTATACTATACATAAGTAAACGTGGCAAAGTTCTCGGCTTTGGACCTGCTTAATTATTTTAAACTTTGAATATATACTCAAATATGCCCAATGTTATACATATTGATACGGTTGCAACATGTTCAATTTTAGGTATTCTGTTTTTCTCTATTTCACACAAGCGTTATTGTTCTTTTTCTTAGAGAAAATAAAAATCCCTAAAGAAAGTCCAAAACGGCAAAATTGAAACTGTTGAAGGCTCGGTTTGATTGAGCCTGTTCGGATTAAGATTTGGTTATTCAAATCAAAATGAGATGCATATGTGTTCAGAAATTAATCAGAATTGATAGTTGACCATGAATATGTAATTGATTACTATATAAATTACAAGGTCTATTCAATCTATGAAATTCAAAAAAGGATGAACCCCCCTAACATTTTAAAAAGGGGGAATTTTAAAAGAAAGGCGGTGCTGATATGAATTTTTAATCAAATTACATTTAAAGTTTTACCATTTTCCTTTGACACATTCTACGTGTTCACCTTTACATGCATGCATTAAATGACAGTTTTTAAAAGATTTTTTTAATTTAAACGGTCAATAGGGTCTGCATGAGTGATTCACTCAGCCTGTTTCTCTCGGCAGTTCTGACATGAATAGCCACCTTCACAAATGACAAAATAAATGCAATTGATGAAAGTATTAAACTGTTTGTAACTGGTCTTTGTGGCATTCAAAGAGTATTTCAGCAAGCAAGCCCCTTGGTTTATTATATTGCAGCGCTTATACAATGTATTTACTTCTGGTTGCCTGCCCATCTTCAATTTCTGGCATGTCAGGGACACCTCTTGGTTTGATGTAATGACCAAGCAACCATCTAGCCACTCAGTCAATGGCACAAAAAGGAGGTACAAATCATAGCGAGTGCATCAAAAGCTGAAATAACAGAACCACTGTCATCAAGAAGTAACCTTTAATGCTTTCAATTAAGTTATCAATAACCTTCTCTATTGCTAATTCAACCATTTGTTCTTGTTGTATACTTTATGGTCTAAACACTTATTCACATCCTCCTGTCCATCATGACATTTCAAGTACTCAAACTTAATCAAAGATGTTATATTTTTGATCTTTGAAGATCGTTCAGCACGACAGAATTGTTGCGTGGACGGTAATTTGCGCTTTCCAATACAGTCAATAAAGAAGCTCAATCAAACCGGACCTGCAATATTTTCAAATTTGCTGTGTTGGGTATTTTTCTCTATTTTACGACTTTACTGGAAACAATAGGTTTGATGACTGCAACATCAAAAGAATCCTTTGAAACACCAGGTTTAGAGCTTTAATGAATGGAATGATATCCATTAGAAACCAGGTAATAACAGAAAATTTATATTGTGAGAGAATTCCGGAGATTAGTTGCTTTTAGGTTCTTGGCAGTTCAGTCGAGACAAAGTATATGAGAGCATTCCAATATTTCCATCACATTATAGAAAGAAACGATTTTATTTAATGCATTCTCGTATCTTAATCTGAGGTTGATCAAATAAGTCCTGTATTTTAGCTGACATGCTGCTACGATCAGATAAACCCCTGGACCTTATAATAAAGACTGGTAAGTATAGACTTGCTGTCTGGGTGTCCTGCTGGTATGACGGGATTGTGTCGGGGCCGCGTACTGTGGATATCGCCTTGCCTTGTTGATCTTTATCCTCATTTTTTGTACTCCTGCATAACATCTAGCGGTTTGTGCAGAATGCTAGCTCGTGCGTAACATATTGAATTTTTTTAAGAAGTGGTTACAATCGTTTTACTAAGCTGCAATCCCATTTTTCAAGCCAGTCATATCGCTGAATCTGTCTGAGCTAAGGAAATATTTTGTTGGTGATGTAGAAGCATCTTTTTTCGCCAATGTTATGTTCTGTTTTAATGTCTCCTTGGCCAACCAGTGCACTGTGCACTGTGTCTTCTGCTATACCTGTTGAGAAATTATTTTCTAAAGATTAACCGTCACTAGGATGTACATTGATGATTTAGTTGAGTTGATTTACTCATTGTCAATACAGAAATTGTACAAAAATTCACCCTTTCAATTGACATCCAGTCTGGGTGGTCTTTTTTCCAAGAACTTTTGAAGGTACATGTAAAGGGCTTTGATTTTTTACAAGGACCTGGCCAATAAGCGGTCTCATTTTTTATTTTTGACCTGAAAAAAAATTAGACACTGTCATAATTTTAATTTCTGATATTAGTATCTAGTACCGCGAGTTAACTGGTGCCTGTATAGTAATAGTCTTCATTCTATGGTTTTAATTGATATACATTTTTTTAAATATCAATGCAGGGATGATCAAAACCCAGTCTTTGTTATACTGTTTTATACATCTAGTGGGACATATATAAAGTATAAACATGGCCAGAGTTAAAATGAATAATGATATTCTTTTTAACTTACCATTGCATTTGTGACTCATGAACTTCTTAACAAATGAAAAATCTAATGGTGTGTTGCTGGCGCAGTTTTGAGTTATCTACCCTTGACAATAAACTAAAACTCACTCTCAGGAACAAATAATTGAAGAAAGTTGAATCGCGACTCTCAAATGATTTCCATCAGTTTGTTTCAATCATGATACTCCTTAATAATGCAAAGTTGCAGGAAATTATCTGTGCTCGTTTCATTTTGTTTTCGTTGCCTTTGTTAAAGAATACTAAATTTTCCAAATAGGTGCTTCTTTCATACCTTATATTATTTATACAAATATATCATTAAGTCGTTGTAAATGTTAGTAGCGTAACAGTGAAAACAAAATTTTTAAGGTGTGTTGTTTGGTTTTTTGTTGTTTTTTTTTTTTTTGTTTTTTTTTTTTACTATGAAGTGTTTTCATTTTGGGTATGTGATAAATTGAATGATCAATTAGTATAACTTTACTAGTAAATGTATTGAAGTCGTTAAATAAAATAGCCAGCGATTGGCATAATTTAATTTTATTCAACTCGTTATATAAAGTCAGTGAAGCATAAACAATCAACTTATCCCCTTGTATTATCGCTGTGTATTTTACAAGCTTTTCTTTAAATCTAATAGACAATAAAATATGATAGATAAATAAACTAATAAATATAATGTAGTAAGTCGAAAAGTGTGTTAAAAATAGAATGCTCTAGAAATAAGGATGAAAATATCATCTATTGTATGGTTGGTATATGTATATGCATTAAAGCTGTCAGTATCGAGAGTTGTGTGTTTTACCAATACGTTTACATTTTTGTTGTTTTTATTATTATTATTATTATTATTATTATTATTATTATTATTATTATTATTTATTGTCATATTTTATCCTTTCAGTTTAAAATAAACATTGATCTTGCAAATAAACAAAATATTTTGCCAAGTCACAATTGCACATTTGATTCTGCAAAACTGTCTATTACATGTAAGGGCACTTGCACAAACCTGGTAGAACAACAAATGAATAATTGCCAAGCGATTGATGCATTCGTTAGTTTTAATTGTATTCGTTAGTTTTAAATGTATACGGTTAACATAGGTTATACAGTATTGACAAGAAATATCTAAAAGAAAACTGAAAACAAATCTGCAGCAATCCATACTTCAAATCACTGTAAATAAATTTAAAATGCTTATCTGTCAACCAACAAATGTGTATTCCATCCATCACGCTCAAAATTTCATAAGTAAATAAAACATAAACATGAATATTTTACAAAATCTACACCCTCTCCGAAATTGAACCTTCCCCTATACAAATGGCGAAAGGAAAGGATGTGCTAAATGCCGGTAAGTGATTAGCCGTACCGCAAACACTATAGAGATTTATTCCCCATGTAACCTGTTCAAGCCCTTAACAGCCTGCAACATTTTCAATTTTGTTGTGTTGAACTTTCTTAAGGGATTCTGTTTTTTCTCTATTTTAGTGTTTAAACAATAATAATTTAAAGCCAAATATGTTGTTAAAACCATCAAAGATATACAATATCTATATTTATTTTGCATGGTATTATGTTACTTTATTGTCTCACAAAGAGATGAAAATTAAAGCTTAATATATAAAACTCAAATACGTTCTGAGATTTAACGAGAAACTTTTTGAAAAATTGCCAAATATATCATTTTTAAAGAATAAACGTCACAATTTAATAAAGACTGAAGCAACTACCCTTGTTTTTAATCAGTTTCTTTATTTAAACTAGTAAGTCGATTTTGTTCCGTATATATAACCTATTCGTATGTAATTCTGGAGAAACACAAAACCCTGTTTCAAAGCTGTCACAAGCAAACCAAAAGTCGATACATGATGCTTGAAGCTAAAGCAAATAGTCTTAAAAACACCTGGCACATCTGTTTAATTATTGAAAGATGAATGTTAAAAATATTAATCAATGATCATTTCGGGAAACCGTTTCTCAGGAAGTGACGTGTATTTGAAATTTATCTTTAAAATTTTTATAACATAATCTCTTCATAGGGTGTAGGCTGTCAATTTCTTGAGGTGTACTTTCTTTTTACTTAATATCTTACTGAAACGGAATAAAAAAAATACAAGAGGGCAGTCTTTATAAAACAATATTTTCTCATGCGACATTCTTTCTCCTTTATTTAATTCGAAAACAGTCGCTCATTCGGAAGGCAGTTGTGGCGTGAGCTTTTCATACTTTTTACAAGTTTTTTATTATTTTTGAAAATGTTAATAGATTTATGATTAAAGAAATTTGAAAACCAATTAATGTTTAGTTATTAGCACTGGATTGAGCGGTACTCAATTTTCAACATTTCTTAAGTGCTGGAAGGACCAGAAAAATATAACAAAACTGATATTAAAACGTGAAAATACTGATTCACATTTATACACTCGTTTATAGATAGTATAGTTATATCTGTAACGCACTTTTGTCTTGATCAATAATGCTGTATTAGTGATAATATAATTCCCGAGAGGTGTCTTTCATCTTTTGCTGTTGGACTTAATTGCAAAGAGGACATAACTATCATAACTATAAAAAGGAAGCTTTGAAATACGAAAGCTTGTTTGGTTTGGCTTTGTTTTTTGTTTTGTTTTGTCCGGTGGTTTCTAAGTACACTGATTTTTTACCGAAATTGTTCAAACCGGGATAAATAATGAAGATATGTGATATTTAATGAAAATATGTGATATTTAATGACTGCAAATCAGCTTTTGGTCTTAAGTCACAGATTGTTATACCATGTGTTTAACTGTGCAGCTGTTAAAGTTTACCAATTTCTTTCCTTAACCCCAAGTTATATTCATGTATGAATTAATCATCAGTAGCAATGAACAATGTTTATTATATGTATGAGAATGATAGCAAACATATATTGGACTTGTTTGTAAACCATAACAACCCAATACACGTCTCAAAAGACCGACGTTTGAAGTAATAAGACATCTATGTCAGTTTTAATTTTTTTAGATTCAGTGATACTTAACGTGAAAACAGGATAAACTCTGAAAGTAGACTACATAAACCTGTCTTAATTTAGAGAGTAAAATCACATCAAGTTGACGTGATTGTCAATCAAGAATCATTAGTAAAACACAGAGATACATACTATAGCAAAACTGTCTTTTCCCCCTATATATTGTATATCTTCCTTTCTTTTTACTTTTGAATAATATAGATTTCAAATCAGATTTTAAACGTTCAGTAGATTGCACTGTAATTGTTATACATGTAGTTTATAATATCACTTTATTGATTTGATAGGAAAATGGATAAAATGTTTCCATACCTAATTATTCGGCTTCTTCTTTTGTACAAACGATGTATTAACATGAGATATATTTTTGCACCAATAAAAATGTGACATCCATGCATTAAAGTTAATAAGCCTTTTGTATGCATCATAGATGAACTGATATGACAGCCGTCTATCTATTCACCTGCATAAATGAATATAAAACATTTTAAATCTAATTTAGATTTACTATTCACGTGTATTATAGCATTTTTATCAAATTTATAATTGAAGTGTCACAAAAGAATTTGGTTATCCTTTTGACAAGATATTCGGTTAGCTATGTCAAATAAAATAAATGCAAATGTATGATCTTTATTTCGTGTTGCATCTGCCTATCTACCTTTGGAAACAAATGAAACAACAGAACATTAATCGATAATAATTTCAAAAGACATGTTTGTTCTTATATGGTAACTTTAACATTTTTTCCTGGAGAAAACATTATCAATCACCTGTTGATACACGTGTTAATCGTGATATCATCAATGACTTTTTAAATAACTCAAATTATATAACAAATACAGATTTAAATATTGTTGTGAGTATGCAAGATTAAAAATGGATATTAGGTCAATATTTTCCGGAAAAGCAATATTTGAAAATTGACAGTTGGTCTCATATCCATTTCACAAAATATTTAGCAAGATGTTCTCTATGCTATTATTATTTTTAATCGCTGACATAATGTTTGGCATCTCATCCATACTTTTACAAATATTTAATTTATAGTTTTCATGTTTAAGTAAGAATTTTGTTTGCGAAAACCTTGTTACTTCTTATGATATTTTATATAATAATATGAATTCGATAAAGCCATGTTCCATGTATTGCTACCCGTTTTATGAAGAAGAATTAGGATAAATTCATATAACATTAAACGTGAAAATGAAAAACGACAACATCAATAAATTAAATTAAAAAAAAAATGGAAAAAAGGTGATTCCTTTGGAAACATTACAACAAAACAACATGAAAATTTCAGTCTCGATTTGTCTGAGTTTGTACATGAGAGATAATAAAAACGTGCAACATCCTTCACACCCGCTAGCACTAGCATTGAGCGGCACAAACGTTTTAACATTATAAAGTGCTGGAATCAATGATCCCTTAGGACCAGAAAAAATATAACAACACCGATAATAAATATCTGGAAACAAAGTGATCCCTCGGAAGCATTAATCACAACAAAATTACATGAAAATTGCAGACTCGGTTTGATTGAGTCTGTATATAAGGGATAATGAATAAGTGCAACTTACTTTACGCCCCTAGCACCGGCTTGGGCGTTACTCACTTCTCAACACTTAATAGTGCTGGCATCAATAATCCCGAAGGACCAGAACAATATAACAACACTGAAATGAAGTACGGGGCAACATTTTACAGCTGCCACACAGCACTTGACACCTGCTGTTGTGAAGTATAAAACTCTGGAAACAAAGTGATCCTTCGGAAGCATTTATCACAACAAAATTACATGAAAATTGCAGACTCGGTTTGATTGAGTCCGTACATAAGGGATAATGAATAAGTGCAACATCCCTTACGACCCCTGGGACCGGCTTGAGCGGAACTCAATTCTCAACACTTAATTGTGCTGGCATCAATGATTCCGAAGGACCAGAAAAAATATAACATAAAACGTGAAAATACTGATTTACAAGTTTCATCCTTAACACTAGTGTCTTAATCAATAACGCTGTATTAGTGTTTATAGATTTCCCCATTTGTGTCTTTCACAATTTGCTATGTTGAAAATTATTGCAAAGTGGACATATCTACAAAAGGGCAAGCTTCGAAATAAAAAAGGCATGTTTAGCTTTGTTTAATTTTTTTGTCGAATGGTTTCTAAGTACACTGATTTTTTTACCGAAAATGTTAAAGCCGGGATAAATGATGGAGATAGGTGATATTTTATGACTGCAAACCAGCTTCTGGTCTTAAGTCACATATGGTCTTAGCATGTGTTAAACTGTGCTGCTGTAAATTTAAACAATTCCTCTCCTTAACATCAAGTTATATTAATGAATGAATTAGTAGCAATGAGCAATGTTTATATACGTATGAGAATGATAGCAAACATGTTTTAGACTTGTTTGTAAACCATAACAACCCAATACACGTCTCAAAAGACCGTACGTTTGAAGAAATAAGACATCTATGTCAGTTTTAATTGTTTAGATTCAGTGATACTTAACGTAAAAACAGGATAAACTCTGAAAGTAGGACAAATAATATATAATCATTTACTTGGATCAGAGTACATAAACCTGTCTTAATTTAAGAGAGTAAAATCACATCAAGTTGACGTGATTGTCAATCAAGAATCATTAGTAAAACACAGAGATACATACTGTAGCAAAAATGTCTTTTTCCCCCTATACATTGTATATGCATATCTTCTTTTTAACATTTGAATAATATATTTTTCAAATAAGATTTTAAACGTTCAGTAAATTGTAGTGTAATTGTAATATTTTATAATATCACTTTATTGATTTGATAGGAATATTTATATCATCTTTACAAACCCTATTATACGGCAACTCTTTTTGTACAAGCGATGTATTAACATGAGATATATTTTTGCAGCAATAAAAAATGTGACATCCATGCATTAAAGTTAATAAGCCTTTTGTATGCATCATAGATGAACTGATATGACAGCCGTCTATTCACATGCATAAATGGATATAAAGCATTTTATATCTAATATAAATTTAATATTCGCGTGTATTGAAGCATTTCATCAAATTTATAATGAAGTATCACTAAAGAATTCTTATCCTTTTGACAACCTATTAGATCAGCTTTGAAATTAAAAATTAGGCATATGTTTTCATAGACCAATTTTTGTATTTCATCTGCCTATATATCTTTGGACAGAAAATGGAACATTAATCGATAATCAATTTACATATGATTACTTAAGAAGACATTATCATTTGACCTTATCATACATTTTTTCATCAAGATATCATCAACGTTTTAGACAACTCAAATTAGACAGCAAATGCATATTTAAATCTTTTTCTAAGTATACAAGGCTATAAATGGATATTAAGTAGCAATATTTCGAAATTGGCCGTTGGTCTCATTTCCATTTCACAAAATATTAAGCGAGATGTTCATGTTGTTATTTTTTAATCGCTGACATAATGTTTGGAAACAAATGGTGATAATATCGTTCACATATTAACGACAAGCTTCTCATCCATACTTTTTCAAATATTTTAGTTATATTTTTCATGTTATCAAGTGAGAATCTTGTTTGCGTGAATCTGGTTACTTCTCAAGATACCTAACATATCCTAAGTATATTTATTTGATCATTATTACGTGGAAAGTCTTGTGTCAAAAAATGAAAAAAAAATGAATTGTTTCTGAATATAAAAAAAAAAATTAGTTTAAACTCAATACATTGTTAAAAGGTTCATTAACAACAATTTAAGTGTGTTATTCCTAAATACAATTTAAATAAGTATATATTTATGTTGAATAAACTTGGCCTATATGCTCTAGATTTTATAAATTCACCTAGTCATTGTTAATCGACAATCGTCATAACATAACATAACATAACATAATCTTTATTTCTCTCAATACATGTATACATGCAAATATGAGGAGTTTACAATAAATGATATAATCATACGAGGCTCATAAAAGGTGACAAACAAAACATGCTAATCAATAATTACAAATTTAGAACTAATGTAATATAAATAACACAAGTGTTTTCAATGAATAGTTAAGTTCTTATCTTTTGAATAATACATTTAACAAATTTACACAATTTGAGAAATTCAGATTTGTTTTTAGTACACATAAGATTTTCTAGTTTAAAAATGTTTGGTCGTTGATAATATACTTTTTTCAAAAATCGTTTTCTTGTCAAGTATAGAGTCAATCCTCTGTCAATTTTATATCCATTTTCTACAAAGACAAACACTGGAGATAGTAACGAGATGTTGTTTATTGAGCTGTAACCATGCACACGTTTGATATTCTAATTAACGTTTTGACATTAACGCCAGAGGTGCGGTAGCATAGTGATAATGATGTCTGCCAGGGATCAGAATATATGTTTGTCATTTATGTTTGTCATTATTTATGATTGAAAATTTATATGATGAGTACACGGAGTCATATCAAGAATAAAAGTTAACTACACGAGTATGATATGATGGTATACTGTTATAAAAGTTCTCAGTCCTTCCACTAATTTTATATTTATTTGATTGCGAACTTATGTGTATTCAAAAAGTGTAATACAATATTTAACTGAAATTGTAGGGATGAAATACTGCCAAATACGTTTTAGACAGACTAAAGGCTGTCAACTGTATTAACCTACACGAACCTAACATGTTCTCTTATTAAGTCAAATGAATTCTTTAATAATAAACAAGATACCCTTTATTGAGATAGTTCGCGTTATTTTAAAATATGTATCAATTTACATTTAAGAACTTCCATTTAAACTTCCATTTAAATGTATGATACAATGCTGGTAAAGATTTATATTTGGCAGTACAATTGCACTCCTTTTAAACGAAATAGTAAAATGTTAATATTTATTGTGAAGAACATGTGTTATCGCGTCGAGAAAATTGTTACATCCTTCTTGAAAAATGCACATTTTTATGCTTTGTTGCTCGATGTAGGGGCAAAATGTTTTTATAGGTATCTCCATTTGAAGTTAATTTCAGACAGATTTGAGAGCACGCTTAATTTTAAGAATTTCACTAATCAAACAAACGTCATATTTAAATCAATTTTCTCTCTATCTTAAATTGAAATATTGCTATTTTTGACTAAAATCAGCTACTTTTTGTTGTTTTATTATCCAATTTATCAAATATCTATTTTTGTGAAAAGAGAAAAACAAACCTGTTCCTGCAATATAGCAATTTAAAATAATTGAGTCGCTTGGGAATGGAAATGGACACAATTAAAGCAATTGTTTTTTAATACTTTTAAAAAATATCTATACATGTTTTTGGTTATCATTGTCAACCTTGTTAAGATTATAATAGCTTTTAGATTATTTTTGAAGACATCTGTAAAAGTTGTTTATAAACACTGTCCTTTATTTTTCACACGATAGCATGATAAGAAGTCTATGTTCGATAGAAATGAATAAAATATATAAATTATCTTATTATTTTGAATCAACTACAAAGTATAAAGACATCTTAACTTCTTTCGTTTTGTTACAGTAACTAAAACATGAGGAAGTATACAACTTTGACATATAAAATGACCACAGAGAATATTGTCCTATAAAATGTTGACCATTTACTGAAATATGGACATAATTTTTCACGGAGTATCTTTATCTTATTTGTAAAAGAAAAAATCTTAAGAATTTGGGGTTTTAGAAGTATTTTAGAAATAATGTTTATCAGGTAAATCAAACGGTTAATACGCTAGAGTTTGATATAGTTACAAAAAGAAAGAAATACAACACCTAAAGAAATTTTAAAACGGCTAACTTAAAAATATTGCAGGCTCGGTTTTATTGAGCCTGTTTATAGACAGTATTGGAAAATGCAAACTACGGTCCACGACCCCTAACACCAGCTAAGCAGTATTCAACATTTAAAATGAAACCAAGAAAATTTGGGTTTCCCGCAGTGGTTTTCGGTTAAAACAAAGTGTTGGGTTTTTATTTGGAAAGAAAAAAAAAATTTACAAACCTTTTGTTTGTTTTAAAAAGGGGTTTTTTTGTTCAGTTTCGTAGTCGATGCGTTTGTTCGAAAAGTTATCATTTTATATGCTTTATTTCAAATTTTGAAAACTATTCAAAATCAATTTCTAAAAGTGATCTTTTAGAAATATATCTAAATTTAAATGTAACAACATTGGCTTTTTAATGGCAATTCTAGGTAAAAGATATTGAACCGTTTTGTGCTTAACGATATTGTAAATTTTTTAACTGCATAATTGCCTCTCTTCAATCACGGTTACACGATAACAATTGAAGTATTTTACATTAATTGTTTATTTTACACAAAAAGGTATATATTAAATTAATTGACTCCCTTAATTTTGTTTCATGATAGATAGATAGATAGTTTATTCACATAAGACGTGTACAAAATGCACATGGTCACAAAATACATACGTTCAAATATAATTAAACATCACGTAATCATCAAAGTTAACATTATTTAGTAGCAAAGTGTCATACAATGATAAAACTACATCTTTGGACTGCATTAACAAAACATGGAGAATGAAAAGAAATAAAGTAATATTACTAACAAGATAACATTTTTATAATTATGTCTGAAGATTCGGTTGATTTAATTCCCTGCGTTTAAATGCTTGTGCTATAAAATTTCCCAAATTTAACAAGACTTTTTTCTTTTTTAGAACTTAATAAATCAATAAATTTGCACATGCTCGGATTTTTCACATAATATTTTGGTATGAATTTGTTTCTCAGGTCAGAATATTTTTTGCATGTGATTATAAAATGAAATTCATCTTCTATGTCATTACCGCAGAAATAACATAATCTTTCATTTCTTGGTTTTCGATTACGCCCATGTCTAAGAGATTCTATAAATAAATTATGCGACGACACGCGCAATCTAGTTATGCTATTACGTATTTTAAACGAATTTATTTTAATCAAGTAATCCGATATACCAAAGCTCGGTTTTAAATGTATGTACAAGGATTTCAGTATTTCATTTTTCTCAATATCTCCAAATAGTTTCTGTAAGGCACAATCCGTTACTGTTTTCTTGAACAAATTTACAAATAATTTGAAATTTATGTTTTCATGATTTACAAAAACAGAGCTAAAACCATAATCATCAAGCAGTTTTTATGCTCTCATATTTTTTAAAATAGGATGACTGATAACTGTATACATTGATTATTAACCTCAAAAGGTCGTTTGCAGGGAAATAGTTACCTTTACTAAGAATAGGGATTCTAAATTAACATGTTATTGAATATGCACGTATTTCCGATTTCTTTAATGTCAATTCTTACAATCTTTAGTATTGTTATTTGCAAATGGACAAAATTTTACTCTTGTTCTATTATTTAACAAAACTTAATTATTATAGATTTTTACATTTATGTTATTTCGGAATACAGAGATGATTCAATAATTCAGTATTAGAAATATAAATGAAGCTGCAGTAAATATTTCTCTTCGCTTAGTGAGAATCTTTCTTGTTTAAGCATGGATTTATGTACATACATGTATACGAGTATGTATATTTAAATCGTGCATAAAATAAGTAAAAAGAAGCCTTTTTTTCTCTCTCTCTCTCTTTACATTTCGATAACATGTAACAAGTTGCGTGAATTAAAATATACGCAATTATGAGGACTGATATATTCATGACTGAATTTATGATGCAATTTAACCTCAGCACTGCTAAAACTTACAAAAAAACACTATAAAATGATAAAATCCTACATACATTTTCATTAATTCGATTAATTTGTGACCGAATTATCATTACCTGGCTTTTATTTATCCGAGATCAAGAGTAACACGAGAGTCTCTGTGGTACCTCATGAAATACATACGAGTATGTAACAAGCTTAGAGTTACGTCGAATCGCAATTAAAATAGCAATTATAGATGAAATCATTACCTTATTTTAAATGCATTAGAAAATAATGCACGGTCTAAGATTTGTAAATTGATTTTTATGAAATCTTTTGAAATGGTAGCTGGTCAAAGATAACATGATGAATTACTAAATGATATCTAACCTTCTTCTATACGTTTACCATTACTGCGAGCAAATATTAACAACAAAAGCAAATAACTTCTCAATGACACGTGAATATAATTGGAAATAATCAATACAGATTAATCAGATGAACACAAATACAACGTTTGGAAAAGGGATATGCTCCTTAAGAAACATTTGTGACGAATTTTTCAAAATGCATTTGAAATTTCTAATGTTCCCTATAGTTAAAAGAATACTATATGATAATTATATCTATAAATGAGCATATTTGGAAATCATCTTTCTTCCTCATTTTTTGGGTTAAGTGATTTCATGTGAAAGAAAATTCTGAAGTTTTTCAACAGAACTTTACAAATGAGAAAAATAAGATCGGTATATTCTTTAGATTAAGGTGAAATTCGTCTTAACTTCTTTATATTTGTCTCGTCGATTGATTTATCGGGAACGTTTTAAGTATACTTGTCACGTGACACAGATGATATCTGAGATATTTAGTTATACCTAATTGCCGTTTATATATCTTGCTGTATGAGGTTCTTCTTGCGCCTTTAAATAACAGGAATATCTTTAATTGATAAAAGTAAGAAAGTATTTAATGAACAAATGATAATCACAGGTGCGTTTACTAAACATTCATTATTGTTCTGCTATGGACGCATTTGATAACAGTTTAAGGACCAACGTATTGGCAAAAATAATTTGTCTCAAACCGATAATATATAAAAGTCGACACTTATGTGTGTGATTAATTTCTATTCAAGTAAGAAATATTATTATGTTGTATATAAGCATGTGTAATCATCTTCTGTCAGAAGGTTAACCTGTTAAGGGGACTATATCTATCACTTATATTTTACATTACAAGATATTTGTCACATATGACTAAGACTTGTTGAGAAAACTAATTTTTTACGAAGTAAGGGAACAACGTCAATATCAAATTTGATTTGAAATTTAAAAAAGAAGTATATGTTTTTTATCAATGTCTCATGAACCAAGAGAAATTGTGATTTATGCATCTCCAAATAAAAAATTCTTAAAACCATAATGTAATGAAAAATATTGTCATAGAAATTTCAAAACCCGGATTTTTTAAAATATGTTTAAATGATATTAAAAAGAAAAACACAAAGCCTAGGGAGCAAGCTCCAATATATATTTCATTATAAATTTCAGAAATTTTTTTTCCTTTCCTATTTAAAAAAAAATTAATTTTTTTATATCAAGGGAAACAATGAACTTGCCCGTTTTTCTAAAGGTGCACCTTTTATATAGAAATGCGCCATAATATGGCATTCCTGCCAAGTAAATTCATTCAAATCACTCGACATTTACATTAAATGATGCATGTAACTGTAAAAACATTTCGAGTATCTGACTTGTAGGTAATACAATAACAAAAACAACAACCATATTAATTATTACTATTTGCTGAGATTTAAAAATAACTGCATGTATTTTAAATAATAATTTGTGAAATAACCAATGTCAGATTGCATTCGTTTGATAAAAACGTTATACTACAGTGTAATAATTATGCAAATTAGGCGACGTATTCGTACGTATTTTCGTCTAAATAAGTCCTTGCCTCTATCGTTGACAGGAACCTGACATTCTATCAATAATCAACCCGAATGTCCAATTACCCAATGCTCATATAGATCAATATTAAAAAGAAATATTCACAGTTTCACCGAAACTTAACGAAATATTGACAGAATAACATACTGCTACTGACCTTTCCCAAATTAGGCTAAATACATTCAAGCTCAACGTAAATCTCACTGATAGAATTCAAAGCATTTTGATTAGTCCAAAGAGTTGTGGGTTCTTGTTATGTTAACAATGGTTATGCCAACATATCGTCAACTAGCATTTTTCATGTACAAAATGTGATTTTATCGTCGAAAGCGGCTGTGATTGCTTATATGCTAATTTTGTCTTCCTTGACTCACAGGTTCACGTATAATAAATAATACTGTCAACCAGTGTTTTAAGAATCGTACATGTTAATCAAGTTTTCAACAATATAGTGTATTACAGACTCAGTTGCATTGCGCCTATTCTTGGAGCAAGCTACCTCCTCTACCGTCTAAAGCAGTATTCATAGTTTAAACATGAAAATGATAAAAATTTCGATTTTGATGACAAAGTTACACTGAAACCACCAAACAAGAAAACGATCAAATATATTGAAATTAAAATACCACATAAGAAACAAACAGTTCATGCTGAATGACCTTAAAGCACATGAAAGAAGGCATATCCGATTGAATGTACAGGGCGACATATTTCAGCCTCCGAAAAAAGCACAAGCAACGCTGACTTTGAAAATTTATTAGTATAATATAGCCAAGTTTCAAGTGGCATGCTTTAAAATGGCGTCATTCTAGCGCCTTAATGAAAGTATTGCGTACTTAGGATACCGTTATTTTGCTAATTATGAATTAAGTCAGCATGATTATTTACGTCATAATGAGAGTGAAAAAGTGTATCTTGGCGAGCTTTAGCAAGCAGGATAAAAAAAATAAACTGGTCTTTATTCCAAACCTTTGCTAGAGACATTTTCATCTTTGATCTACAACAGTAGTTAACAAAGCATTGTAAGGCCACATGTGTCACAAATCACATTCGTCACAATTGTGAAGAATGAGATCACATTCGTCACAAATTTTGTGATGCATGTGATCCAATGTTTTAGACAATCACATTCGTCACGAGTTTAAAATCACAAATGTCACAAATTTGAGATAAATATTGTTTTCTTCAATGCTTTTCACTGAGTCACAAACGTCACAAATTTTTAGGACTGAAATCAATTATTGGAACTAAAACTACAGACATTTTTATCCCCTCCCCCGCTGATGAAATCGGGAGTGATGGGACTGTTTTAGCGTGTTCGTCCGCCTGTCAGTCCAGATTTAGTTTCCGCACTATCCGGCCATTGATTAGTTATTATACACTGTATATGGAATCATTTCGTTTCCACGCTATTTTTCAGCAACTTCTGGATGGATATCGATGCTGCAACTTTGTAGGAACCTTCATTCACAAACCAGTTGCACATATAACCAGCATATCTCCATTTCTTTTTAAAAACAGACTTATTGCCCCTTGTTGTTGTTGTTATTTATAAAACACTGTATATAGAACTATTGCTTTTCTGCGCTCTAGGAATTTCAACGAAATTTAGTTTAATATAAAGAGGAGATGCGCATCTCGAAAAATCTCGACGGGACACTAAAGGATTTGGTCCGACTTGAGGGTACGGTCGCTTATATGGGCTTTCCGGCGGCGACTTTAGATAAACACATAAACAAACAAACAAGATGTGCATATCATCATCATCATCATCATCATCATCATCATCAGTATTTCCCGTTTGGCCGTTTAATACAGAGTTATGATCCATAATTTATTATCATTTATTGTTCATAGAAAAGCATTAATTCAACCCTATTCTTCAACAAATCTGCTGAATAATTTAAACAAAACTATGTGGGTACATCTAATACCAAGCGGAGATGTGTATATTGACGGCACTTACCCGAAGTTAAGACCCCTGGTTGCTTAATATTCAGTCAGATAACTTAAGTATTTCATGTCTTCAAATGTTAAATATATCTAATTTTAATTGTGTGGGAACCTTCAATACAAAAAGGGCATGTGCATTATCGCCGTGACCTTGAGTGATATGGGCCCTGATAATTTATGCTTTAACCGACTATTTCCCCGGAGTCTTTATTCGAAATGTATCCTGCAATTGTTTAATTTTCAATCAGTATATGATGCTGTCGGCGGTAAACATTAATTCAGCGAATTTGCTTGCAAGATATTTGAATGACCTCGTGTAATTATAGCTTCGCAAGACCAATCATATTCTACAAGAAATGTTAAGTTTTCTTTAAGTTTATTTATTCAACTTCCTTCATGATTCTCATTTAACCCTTTCCTTTATAGATATTACTGGTAAAATAACTATATGAACCGCGCCATATTGAACCCTAGATGAGCCGTCAGTACTAAAGAACTCTGATATAATATAGGAATATAGGAATAACGCATGTTTCTTTTTTCGTGTTAAAATATCTGTAGAAACCCAAGGGATTAGTTGGTACCCGACCCAACGTATCCCGAGGGTTTCAGCAGTTGTTATGACACGGAACAATCATTCGTTAACGCTATTCTAGCATAAAGCATGCATAAATCTAACACAATCCATACACAATCAAGCAACATCACTGATTTTCCTCGGATTGCACGGGAACGTCAGCGTTGTATGTGACCGTGACGTCATTTCCGTTTTAGTTAAGCAGCGTCCGGGCCACAATGTATTGACGCTGTGCCACGGAAAACGTATATCAAAAAGGTGTTTTAACAGCGCATGAGCGCTAGAATCTCCTTGTTAAAAGACCTTTTTGGTCCTGTTAAAACACCCCGAAATCATGGTTATAACGGCAGTTTTATGCTAGAATATAAAGTAATGAATAACAACAAGACACTCATGTAATATCCTATATTTATTTGATGCTAACTAATGAAAAACTGTTCTATCAATGAAATATATTCATATTATATCAGTCACAGTGTGGTGATATAGATTTGGGTGATATAAGCCACGCCCACTCTGCGTACGTATTTATAAGTCTGGATTCCCTAAACATGCATTAAAAATAACTGTTTAATTTCATTCTAAATGACATATTTCTCGATTCAAATGTCCGTAATTTTGTAAGATTGTTGACAATGAGACCGCAAAAAGAAATATAAATAAATAAGGATTATTTTGCTTGCAGCGTTAACGTTTGCCGTCATATTGTTTACGCGCGCGTAGTCTCCGCGCTTCAGTAGTAAACGGTCTAAAAGCACTTTTCAAAAGGCACATAAAATAAAAAGAAAATGTGTTTGCTTTTCGTGAATATGAACTATATCTCACATCGAAGTGAGAAAATGTTCATATTTTCACTCGCGCTACGCGCTCGTGATACATATTTCATTTTTTTCTCACTTCTCAGTGAAATATATTTCATATTCACTCAAAACAAACAAATATCCTCTATAAAATTCACTAAACACCGTCGTTTGAAACTATCTAATCATAAAAGGCGAAAAAAGCTAAGACGCGTCGAAACGATAAAGCGGCCCCGCCACAAAGACACGATCTCACACTGGCCATAGCTTTCGCAGAAGCGGTGGGTCTACCGGTGCGGCGATGGAGAATTCGTCGCAGAAGCGGTGGAAAAACATGGCTGTCGGATAGTTTTTTGCTGGTGTCGGTAAGTTTATGACTTATTTTTACGTTATGTTTTTATGTTTAACTGATAACACCTAGTGAGACTGGAGCCCACATATGTACTCTTCCAACTTATTACAAGCATGGGATGCAAATCATGACCAGTTTTGCAAACACTTCTGTACAGTTTGACGAGGGGACGCCACTTTTGCCTAATTTTGTTTATAACACTACAAATCTACTCAAAACTATCCCTAGATACACTGGGATCGCATCGTATGTATGATAATTACACTAAACAACCATATTTTGGAAATTTTGGAAATTGATATTACCATTTTCATAAAAGAATTGACAAAAATTGATTACAACGCAGACGGCGGTGGATTCGATAGCAACGCAGTGCGGTGGGCCCGATTTCATTTATGTCTTTTTTTTACGTTAAAGTCACAGACACTTAGGAGTTGGGCTCCAAACGCCTTAAAATACAAATTAAATATATATTTGTTAATCCTAACACATATAGTTGTTATATATATCAATGAAAGTAAATAAACGCTTTTTTGAAAACAAAATGACTCTCAGATATGCTGTATATCAATGCGCTTTGAACCAGCCTTGCTATAATCGGAGTCATTCGGGATAATGCGGGTTCTCACATTCATAGCGCACCGCATTTAAATACGACAGAGGTGAGTGCTACGCTTGAATTTGTTGAAATATTTTGTAAATAAATAAAACGGCGATAGTTTAATTTTTTTCTCATATTGTGTTTGTATGTTGAAGATGAAGTTTGATATTGTTGAAAAAGAAAAATATGATGAAAATATATAATAAGTACCAGTAATATATGTTTAATAGATGATTCGTGTCGTCTGTGGACAAAAGGATAATGTGAACATATTGGAAATAGAATAAATTGCAAGGTGATTTGAAGGATGTGCGAATTTTTTCTAACAATTTTTTAAAATCTTTTATATATTTTTGACGTATAAATATTTACTTTTTCTTCAAACAGCATAAATGTAAGTTTTATTGAAACATATGATAAGTATATGTGCTGGAATTAATAAATATACATTTATTTGGATTTTAAAGCAGCACGTCTCAATATTCATGTTTATTTTCATGAAAAGAATTGGAAATGTATTTAAAAGTAAAATATTGTGGTGTGAACAAATAAATTAATTAACATATTGAAATCGGCACTTACAATCTACAAACATCACCAAACAAGTGGTCAACATATGCAAAAAAAGTTCTTACTGCGTTAGTAACGCAGTAGAAATATGGTGATAAAACATTGCAAAATCATATTTTAACCGCATATAATGTGTAAAATACAACTTGGATCTTGAATGTTTCTAACTTTTTTAAAATCGTGATATATTTTCTAACTATTGATGTTCTTGAAATATTTTGGCTCATCAGGTGGTTTCCAGCTTAAAGGCTTTTGCAGCTCCAAAGTGTCTGAGATTAATTAAAGAATAAATAAAGATATCTATACTAATTAAATGTTCATAGATAATAACATTGACCTTTATATTTCGAAACTTAAATGTACCTTCTTGATATGTTTTTTTAAATCACTCTGGAAACAATAAATAGTTATAATAATTATAAACCTCCATAATAAAGAACGGATTAACAATCAAAAGGAAACAGAAATGCACGTTTTATTCGATATTCCTGATGACAAAAATGACAAAAAAACGGAAGAAAAACAGTTTCTGGAAATTTGCTGTGATAATGATGTACTAAGAAAACTTTCAGATGCGCGAATTCTTCCCCTTTTCACAATATTTCTATTTCTAGTAAAAAGGACAAATATATGAAGCTGATTAAATTAATAAAATAGCAAACTAATAGGACTTTTACCATTTTAAATTTCATTATCACCTATAACTGAATTTGCTGATACAATAGCATAATGATGTTAATTATCACAATTCATCCTTTAGTATATTTCATATACATGCAGTACCTGCTATTTACCTGTATTTTTTCATTTCATAACATTATTTTTCTCAATTTCTTAATTTTCACAATTTAAACAAGTGTTTGATATGCTTTACAGGATGTAATTCTAATAGATGTCAAGATAAATGGGTGCTGTTAATTGGAAGATACTGATATTTTGAAGGTTTTTCATGACAAGTATAATATTCCTTCATACCTTTTTTAATTTCCGGATTTTGGAAGTAAATTTTAATTTATATAACCAAAATTTTTCCAGAAAATCGTTCGGAATTCAGAATTTAGAAGTTCCGTAATTCAGAGGTTTTGATTACATAGAAAACAGAAGGAGAAATTTCGGGACCCTGAAAAATGTTCGGATTTCAGAAGTTTCCGGATTTAACGGATTTTAGAAATTCCGGAATTAAGAAGTTACACTGTATATATATTTATATATACACTCGGACATCTATTTGTATTTAATAATACTGTTTTAAACACAAAATAAACACATTTCTCTGAAGTCAATGAAAACTAAAAAGTTGTACTTCATTAAAAGTGCGTTGTGTCAACATTAACCCTCAAATTAGACTTTAATGGTGTCAGCCCACCGCACTGCGTTGCAATCAAATCCACCGCCGTCTGCGTTGTAATCATTTTCGATCAATTATTTTACAAATAGTCAGGGACAGTTTTCAAAATTTCAATTATATAAATGTTTTGTGAAAGTATCATACATACGATGCGATGCGAATGTATTCAGGGGTCGTTTTGAATACATTTGTACGTGTTATTACCAAAATTAAGCATATGTGGCGTCCCCTCGTCAAACTGTACAGAAGTGTTTGCATAACTGGTCATGATTTGCATCTCATGCTTGTAATTAGTTGGAAGAGTACATATGTTGGCTCCAGTCTCACTAGGTGTTATCAGTTAAACATAAAAACATAACGTAAAAATAAGTCATAAACTTACCGACACCAGCAAAAACTATCCGACAGCCATGTTTTTCCACCGCTTCTGCGACGAATTCTCCATCGCCGCACCGGTAGACCCACCGCTTCTGCGAAAGCTATGGCCAGTGTGGATCTGTTTAAACGAATTAACTATATTATTATTACTAGTGGAATAGATATGGAAAGTTCCATAGAGCGTCTGCAAGCAATTGGCACAGACTTGCAAAATCGTCTCAGGAAAGAAGGTTCCTAGATGTCAAAATGTCATACTCTTTAATTGAACCAAGATTCCTGAAAGTCTGCGGAAGTCAAAAGTCTGTCAGACCAAAAAAGGTTCATTGATGTCAAAAGGTCCTAATCTCTAATTAGATATCCTGAAAGTCAACGGGGGTCTCAGCTACTTCCCAAACAATCATATATGGTCTCATTGGTGTAAATATGGTCATAATTTGTACTGAAACTAAGATTAAGTCTGTGAGATTCCTTTAGACTGTCGCTGTATGGTGGGAAGAAATTTGAGGGTTCACAGAGGTAAAAGATCACTTCCAGTTGAAGTCTGATACTATGCCGTGCATTGTCACCAAAATTTTTTGAAGGTTTCGAGAACGTAAGACGACTTGATAGCAATACCATTACGACAATGCGACAGTTCTATGAAGACAATACAATGCCGACGATACGATATTGCAACAAGTTAGTACGATGGCGATAATGCAATGGTGGTGAAAAGATATTGGTATCGTGATGTCGACATCACAATATCGATTTATTGCATTGTCGCCCTTGTACTATCGCACTGATATAACCACGATTGTCCTTATGATATTCCGTGTATCACATATTGAAAAATAAACTTGTGACATTTGTGATTCGCCTGTTTAAAAATTCTCAATTTTGCTTGTGACGTTTGTGATTGGCATTTTTACCCGATTTTGGTCAATCACATTCGTCACAAAAGTCATTTGTGACGAATGTGATCACATTCGTCACAAATTCATAAAAACTTGTGACGAATGTGATTTGTGACACATGTGGCCTAACAAAGCATATTATTTGATCAAGTAGTACTCTCAAGGTTTCTGCAGACAAAGTCCATAAATATGTCACATCTGCTAAGTACAGAGAGGTTTTTCCTTTCACACTGCTAATCGTCGTTTTTGGTTTTTAGAATTATCGACAAAATACATGCGTAGAAGTCTTGTTTTCTAATATTTCGATTAGTCGTTGGAAGTTAAATCGTTTACATATTTAAGAATAAAACATATGCATGTCCACAAATCTTGTTTGACTTAATCTGAAAGGAAATATGTGACTCTTCATCAATTCTATGAAAGCCAAGATTACGATATTCAATAATGTGTTCTTCTGTTTTAAACCTAGTTACAAAAATCACGAAAAAAAGTTTCTTTCAAGTAATACTTCGACGAATTACTTGATATAATGAGCTCAGTGAGTTTTTATGCCACCGCAGCATCTGCGATGCGGTGGCATATAGCGATTCACCTGTGTGTGTGTGCGTGTGTTTGTGTGTGTGTTTGTGTGTGTGTTTGTGTGTGTGTTATATAGATTATATAGTGAACTTAAAAAATCTTCTTGTGAAAAACCACGATTCCAATTTCAACCAAACTTGGCAGGATTGTTCCTTGGGTGAAGGGCTTCCAAAGTTGTTCAAAGAATTTAATTCCATGCAGAAATCTGGCTGCCATGGCAACCAAAAGGAATTATAAGAATAAATTTAAAAAATCTTCTTGTAAAGACCCAAAAGGCCTAGAGCTTAGATATTTTGCATAAGGCATTGTCTGGTAGACCTCTAACAAGATTGTTCAAATTATAGCCCTGGGGTCAAAATTGGCCCCGCCCCGGGGGTCATTGATTTTCACTATGTACATATAGTAAAAACTTAAAATACCTTCTTGTAAAAACCCAAAAGGCCTAGAGCTTAGATATTTTGCATAAGGCATCGTCTGGTAGACCCTTACCAAGATTGTTCAAATTATAGCCCTGGGGTCAAAATCGGCCCGCCCCGGGGGTCATTGGTTTTCCTTATATGTATATAGTAAAAACTTCAAAAAAAATTCTTCTAGCAATTGACAAATGCTAGAGGTTAGATATTTTGCATGAAACATTGTGTAGTAAACCTCTAGCAAGATTGTTCAAATTATAGTCCTAGGGTCAAAATTGCCCCCGCCCTTGGGGTCATTGATTTCAATATATACATATAGTAAAAAAATAAATAAATCTTATTGTCTGAAGGTACAAGGCTTAGAGTTTTAATATTTGTTAAATAATATCATCTAAAGGTACTCTACACAAAAGTTATTCAAATTTTGCCTCTTGTGTCAAAATTAGCCCCGCCCCGGTGGTCATAGGTTTTCCTTATATATATATATATATAGTAAAAACTTAAAAAATCATCTTCTCTAAATTTACAAAGGCTAGAGTTAAGATATTTTGCATGAAACATTGTGTACTGAACCTCTTGCAAGATTGTTCAAATTATAGCCCTGGGGTCAAAATTGGTTCCGCCCCGGGGGTCATTGATTTTCATTATGTACATATAGTGAAAAAATAAAAAGTAGTAAAAACAGAAAATAAAACAAATGTTTTCTGAATGGGAGAAAGCTATAGCTTAGATATTTGACTTGAAATGTTGTTTGGTGGACCTGTATCAAAATTGTTTTGAATTAAACCCTTGGGTCAAAATTATGCCTTGCCCAAGGGGACAGTGACCTACTTTCTTGTCCTTTGATGTACAGCAATGACATTTTGACCATGTGCACAGTTTTAGTTGTAAAATTGAACTTTGATATCAGGTGACCTAGATTTTGATGATGTGACCTACTTTCTTGTCCTTTGATGTACAGCTATGAAATTTGAACCATGCGGTGGCATAGCATTTTTCTCAAATGCAATCTTGTTTTATGCAGATATCAATGCACATGATTCTACCACAACTCACCAGTGCATTAAGCTTTCAAACTTATTACGGTATACCACTTAATCTAGATAGAAGAGCATAAAATTGAAATGAAGAATTTGCACTACAAATAAAAGAATAAGCAAATGGCGCGAAAGATTTTTTTAAAGCAAATAGTAAGCTACATACTTGTATATACTGTTTAATTTTCATATCTATAAGTTTAAGTCAATGTTTATTCCGGGAAGCAAATAGAATAACAGCTATATACATTCTGGATTTGGAACTTACCGTCTCATTACTATATGTCTCTTCATTATGAACAAGCTGGCACCTTATGTTTATGGACTTTTGTAACCTACATAATGTTACACAAATAGAAAAGAGAGTTCAAAAGAAAAAGCAAATCCTAAAATATCTGGTATTTGCCAGAATGTTACAATTCATTTACGTGAAAAATTCGTTTATAAATTGAATGTAGAATAAGAAATTTTCCCATTTTGCAGTCCTTCCTTCGATATATTGGCAGAAAACAGTATATCTTGTTTGGTGCAGAAATAACATTTAATTCATGTTTGATATTCGAATATTTTCGATGTGGAACTGTTACATAAGTGATTTTGCTCTATATATTTTAATTTAATCGATAGGCTTACAGCCCCGCTTTAAAAAGGTGAGAAGAGAAGAACATGTGCACCTCAAAAGAACAAATATCTTTTTATACATGTCCAATCAGTCATTATTTGGAACTGATCTTTGTTCCAGTTATTGTAACCCGCAGATACACATTTTAAAGATATCATCAACAAATATTTAAACAACTCACATCGATCAGAAAGCAAATACAGTTTTAAATATTTATGTGAGTGAAGAAGGCTATAAATGGACATAAGTCAACAGTTTCTCGACTTGTAATATTTCAAAATTGACAGTTGCTCTCATTTCTAATTCACAAAATATCAAGCGAGACGTAATCAAAATATGTGATCTCTGCCTCGGTTTATTCGTTAGTCGATGTTGAAACAACACTTGATAACCTAAAGTTCATAAAAAAGTTACAAAACCCTTTTTCTCATTTATTTTAAGTTTTTGAAATATTCTTAAAGGCAATAGCATTTGAAATTCAAACATAAAAGCATGTACGAGAAAGCATATATTTGGATAAAGTATATTTGATACTGAGGTCGACATCATCCGATATATGACACAAGTTATGAAAATTAAAATAAAATTCTATATTTTCACCATTTTTTTCTTAATTAAAAATCAAATTATAAAACAACTGTTTTTATTGTTGTATGTCCAAGAAACACATACATTTGCAAATGTTATTTAACAATTAATTGTGGTTAGCTGCAGTATACGTTCTTTAAAATAGACACTGCAAAAAAGATATCATGATGTTTTGTTCTAGTTTTTCCGTTCAATGTTTCATCACTGTGCATAAATAATTAGTACAACTTTAACTGTTAAGAATACCTCTTATTTGTGTAGATTTTCATTTATGTATAAACCACAGAAATTAAATAGAGATGACATTAAAACGGAGAACCTCGTTAATTCTTCCGGATGACCGCATGACTGGCTTATATATTTTATCGTCGAATAAAAAAGTCTTGTCTCCTGAAATTGAAAACAATTTGTAAGATATTTATGAAATTAGTATTGATGTGAAATTGTAAGGAAAGTCTTTCATAATCTGAAGATTTTTTTCGGTGGCTTTATTTATGTAAAACTAACAAACAAACACACACAAAAAAGTATTTGAACAACAATGTAGATCATGTAAAAGAACGTCTTGAAAATACATCAAATAGTTGTTTATATCAAACAACACATGTTTAAGAAATGAAATGCTTTTTGTAAAATCTGGAATCGGTAATATATTATTTAATAACGATTATAAAGTACTTTTGTAGGTCGTCTAGAGAACTAAATGTCGCTTCATCAAAATGATAGACATATTGACATTTTAAACAATATTGTCTGGAAAATTCAGCAATTAAGCGGACACTCCTTTCATTAATTGTGTTATATTTAGAGTGGTTTTGCGTCAGTGATCTAACATACCAGTATTCATTATTCAATTGTTTAAATACCCTTTATGCACCAGAAAAGCTATTATTTTTATTTCTCAAAAGCTTTTAAAGTAAAGTTTAAGTCTTTAAGATATCAATTTTTAACTCGCCTTAATTTTGAGTTAATTTAGGGGAGAGGACTGTTATTTTGTTCGTATTTGTGGAGAGTATGTCTAAATGATTACCGAGTGAACATTTACAGCGATGTGTTGTAGACCATCATTGACAAAATGGTCAATATTCCTTCATCATTCAAATGATAACAAACATTTATTATTTTGACCCGTTGTCTTGGGAAACATATTCTGTCTCGTTTTTAAACTTGGTGATTGCCAGTTTCTAGTATCCTTTAAGCGTTGTTTGTAGGACTATTATATAACTTAGTTTGATATTATTAGACATTATTTGGTGGTATCTACTCTTAATGGTTACAACCAGTTATCACGAACAGCACGAATATCTATGAAAGTTTGTCCTTCAAATAGAAGCAAACAACATCTCTGAAGAGGGTCGTATCGCATTATTGTCATTTTATTGATTACATGTTACTTTAGTTTATATTTATACTAATACAGCTATCACGGGAATCAATATTTCTTGTTTTGGAGATTTTCATCCATAAATAAATCACAGTAAGTTAGACAGAGATGTCATGCCAACGGCGAATCTCGTTATATCTTCCGGAAGACCTAGCATGTCCTAATGCATGAATACTTCTTCATATTATCATTGAATAAATGTCTTTTGTCATATTAAGGAGAAACATTTTAAGTTTCTAAATTTAAATGAAACATTTGTATGTAACTAGTGTATTTAAATCATATTGCACATGGCATACAAATTATTTCATAATTATAATAAATGTCGGGTAAAATTCTTTTAAACATTTATCTGCTTTGTTGTTTTAATGTATAATTACTGATGACAAAAATGACATTGTTCCATTAAAAATGAGATATTTGTATATCTGAACTACTACGTGTAAATTGTGTTTATATCTTAACTAAGAAAAATACCAAAATTAAAATTTTATACACAAAAAAAGAAGAAAAACAATGGTCAGGCGGAATTTATATTCTGCGACATTGTATTGTAATCTACATCACTTGTATAGTATCGATAAATGTAAATGACTTGTATAAACAGGAGAGCGTTATGTAAGACGAGTAAGGATAGTAAAATACTTATTTGGGTTCAACAAAATTTACAAGTAATAAGGTGATCATAAGTTAACTCTGTACTCATACATCCTTTTATGTTCTGTTTTACCACAGCAAGTAATTAAAACATGCATTATATTCACACTTATTAAACGTTTTATCTATATGAATAGGAATCGTAACTCATTAAGAATCATAAATATGACTCATACATCATACATATGTGCGTCTGTTTTAAGTTATTTTGGAATAATCATACAAAAATAATCAAGTTCCTGATACTAATTGCTTATTTGTCTGAATGTTATAAAATTTAAATAAATGCCCATTATTTCTATCATACCTAAATTATTGTATTGCACTTAAGTAAACCTTACAAAGTGATGGTGGAACAATCTTTCTGCGTTAAAAAAGATTATGCACGTAAGCAAACCTTGCAAAATTATAGTGCCTTGCCTTATGCTACAGCGTACTTTGACTTAAATCGATAACAACATTTTCATATCGAGGTAAAGAACTGTTTCCTTTTAAAAATGCTATCATCTGAAATGTATTATTAAATCATATCATAACATATTTAACGAACTGGTAATGAGCGTCTGGGGAACGAAATGTCGTTTTATTAAAGTGATAGACATATTGACATTTTTAACTTTTTTACACTGTCTGGAAATTTCAACAATTAAGCGGGCACTTGCTCTTTTGAGCGAGTGATTTACTGTGTGGTTTTCTGATTTAATGTTTTAACAGTGAATCATATTTATTCTGCAAGTGTTATATATTTCAAATGTAATTTGTGCCTCAGAAAAGTGTGTATGTTGCGATATGAAAAACGTATAATATTAACTTTATCTATATTTACATATCTATATTTCTATGTATATTTGTTCCCTTCTGTCTAAGAATTCTTGCATATTTATGCTGTTTATGTATGAGGAGTTTATACATGTATAGAGTAGTCGGCAATAAATATACTTCGAAAACAGTGAATCCGGGGCACCATGGATATTTATTTGAAAAGTTACACACCACTGACGAGGTTCAGATAAATCAAACACTGCTTTAACATAAAATCGGAAGTCGATTGATGTTTCTCCGCCATGATATGGTTTCCTGTTTTATTTTTCTTTGTCTTTTTTTCTTTCTTTTTTCGAACAACCGTTGAGAGGTTACACATCTGAAAGTTGGCACCATGTGATGGTTATATATTCAGTTGCACTTGTACACATGTTGTCAATCAAATATTCCTTAATGTTTTAGTTTATGTTTTTTCTTTTAACATTAGAATCATCTCTGAATAAATATAACAGGAGACGACACAAAACGATATAATGACATGATAACACGATTCCAAATAAATGAATGATGTTAGATTGTTACCACGAAATTCATCGTTTAAGAAATATGTATAATGCAGTTTGTGAAAGAAAGGTTGAAAAACTAAAAAATATGTTAACAAAGACCAGTAACGGAGAGCAACACCCGGAACGAACTTCTTCAATATTCCGTATCACAGGGAAACCGTGAAGGACAAACTTGGAACAGGGAAAAAACAACACGACCGAAAAGGGAAATAAAGAAGAGGTTGTAAGAACCAAATTAGCTTTACTGATAGTACATAATCAAGGAACTAATGTGTGGTAATGCTAGGCGGTAAATGACTAAAATGTTGTTAATAATTCTACGCTAACCGATATAAAGCAAGAAAACTAGAATGCTGTTTAAGTAATAGAAGGAGCATCGAGACACGAGGCTATCTGATTTGTACGAGGGGGCGTAGCTCTGACACTTTTCAACAGAAAGGTCCCCAAACTATGATACAATATGTAATTATTTGATTGCAAGTCTACAAATTTTACTAGGCATAAAAAAATATATTTTGGTTTTCGTTGCTTTTGAAGTTTTGAAGGGACCATTTTTATTTTTACCTGTTTTGACTGGTTCGTATCCTCTAATTATTAAAGATTTTAATATCTTTTGAATTTATACATATAGAAACGTTAGCCAACACATTCCTACAAAAAAAGAAAGCGAGCGCGAGAAGTTCTGTTCATCTCTATTCAATGTATCAAAATCGATATGGTTCTTTTTATCATAGAACTAGAGCATATTCCGTAATATTCAAATTAAGTTCTAGTCTTGTAATATCTCAACCTTTCCCATATAAATATGAAAATACTTTATACAGAAATCCTAACAAAACGAAGTAGGGTAATTATTTTTTCTTAAGCTGTATTAATCTTCAACAATTTCAGAACATTTTTTTGTTTATTTGAAAGATTAATAAGTCGTTTCTCATTGTCAAACTATTTCCATTAAGAAAATTGTCGACATTAGTTATAAGATAATTCATCCCAGCAGTCTCTCTAGAGAGAACAAAAAACATCAAACCAAAGAATTTTTCTGAAGAAACTGAAAAGCAAGATTCATTTTTTCATTCATTCTGTATCCTGAAGAATAATATTCGAGTTTAACAAGTAAGGTCAGGTCAGGTATTTGTTGAAAAAGACGCATAAAGTGAACAAAACTATTGAGACTTGAATCTTAGTCATACTGTTACTAATGGTTAAAACGCACCTGTCTTTGTAAAATACTAATTGTTATACTGATAAGTAGATGTAAAGATCAACAAGGAACACATCATTCGATGAAAAAGCCTCTACAAAATTCAGCCATACAAGACCACTAGAAAGGCACGAAAAGTGACACACATAAATTTAAAAATTTTACATGGTCTTGATAATGTGCGACATATTGATAATTTGCTGTATTAAAAATTTAAAATCAATGTTACTTCATTACGTTTGATTAAGGATTGATTTTCGGTGATTTATGATCAATGCCACTTGGTTTTGCTTTTTTAAAATCACAGTGATGTTTATTTTGATATGACTAATAACAAACAGATTTACAAATACATAGTTTATAAGTCATAAATTACTTTGGTCGATGCTTTGCTATTGCTTAAGGTAGTATCATTTCGAGAGTTCTTAATCATTTTAGAATTGCAATAAAACGTGCAATAACATAGAAAACAAGTATACAAGAAAGAAAAAAGCAGAAGCTATGGTGGCTAATTTGGTACGCTTTTTGTGCCGACAACACGAAAAAGCGCCAAACGGCGCGTTGTCGTCTTGTCGTTCTGTGTCTAGCGCGGCACGCCAAACGACGCGTTGTCGTGCGGCGTGTTGTTGCGAGGTCACATTGTCGCTCTGTTCAAATTGAAGGATTGGCTTATAAGCCAAGCGACAGGGCGACATCGCGACAACGCTCTGCACGACAACGCGTCGTTTGGCGTGCCGCGCTACAGACAGACGACAGCGCGACAACGCGCCGTTTGACGCTTTGTCGTGTTGTCGCTAGCGAAAAGACGAAAAGGCGGTAACGATATAGGTTGTCGCTATCGACAACGCAACGCGCAATGTAATAAATCAGCCACCATAAAAAACTTATGAAAATGGAAATTCTTTAACTAATCATTTTTATTTTAAAGATGTTTTGCGTTATTTTACATATATATGAGAAACAAAACTTTTGACCAAAAAACAAACAAACAAAAACAAAAAAAACAACACCTTTTATGAAGAAATTAAACTAGGTGTATTTGGAATGTTCTGCTCATTGAACTAAGTTGACACATTTAATGTTTAACATTTTAATCACGTTTTTGCAACATAAACTAAATTGTATTAACTTTTTCAAAAGGAACTTCACACTTGAAAACTGAGATACTCGCAATGATAATCCATAAAAGAATTTTGAAGGGATTTAAAAGATAAAAGTTACCTCGTACTTAATACAAGACGTACCATATGTTTCTATACTCTTTTTCCGTTCTGTAAAAATAACATAGTGCTAATAGTTCCGGAGGTTATGGTGTTATTTGTCTTTGAGAGATTTGTGAATCTCTTATTTCTTGTGGAAATGTCAAGAAATTGCAATAAAACGAGTAATTCGTGTGCTAATTATTGACAGGGGGTTAGCTTGATTCGGAGGCAATTGAACAATTTGTCTGGAGCATTTAGCACTTTAAACAGGTAGTATAATCGTATGCCGTTTACTGCTCTAACAGGCTATCGACAAAGATTAATTCCTAAAATATCATTTTTGTAGTTTATATGTAGCATTTCAGTGTTCTCAATCAAAACTCATGGTGGATATCATGACTTGCAAAGTAAATACGTATATAAACCCATTTTGAGCTTGTTTCCAACGATATATTTTGTTTCAATGATGCTGGATGCTTAATGGTTCAATTAAATCAATTCAAACAATGAAATTAATGTTTTGATTACCCTGCACTACTACTGTCATTGGCGTCTGCGCCGAAGCGCGACGCCTTTATGATCAGATTTTGTGAAAGGGCAATTGCAACTTCTCGAGCCTTTTTGTCGGCCATAATAGCCGAACATTCCGATTGGTATGAGTGTTTGATTATCAAAAATGTAATGTCGCGATATGTAAAATGAATAGCAAACTGGATAATTTCGCGATGTAAACATACTCAAATGAAATTATCTTATCCGTCAATTAATCGCGCTCTTCGATATTTTTATTAATCATTTTGTAGTTCACAGTGTTATTGCTTTACCTGTAAATAGAATGATGACCTGAACATTGTGAAAGTCCGAAAATCTATTTATAGACATAGTTTTAGTTTACCGAAACGGTCATTCCTGTCGCAACGAACTGGAGAATTTTGCAGGAAAAGAAATGCAGACATATTAAAATAATTAATTGCAATCTTTAAGTAGGGAATTTTACGAATTGTTTTATCAAAGTATTATCATTCTTCGTCTGCAATTTTAACATGAGTTGTTATTGGTTTATTGATTGGCATGTAAACACACTGATGGGTCAGACTAGGTCATTAAAATAGTAGATTGACCTCCCAAATAAATCAATTAACAGACTTTTTTCATTTTGACTATTATGTTATATGTTCCAAAGAAAATACCACATGAACTTGAAATTCTATCAAGTAACCAATATTAATGATAATATCCAAAAATACCCTTATATAATATAAATATTATATATATAGGGGGTATATTTTGGATATTATAGACCTGTATATTTTTGATATTATCGTTAACATTGATATAATTAAAGTTCCTGTGGAAAAAACATTTAATATTCAAATCTCTAGCATGCCTACCGAAGTTCATGATGAACAATGTCTTTCGTCCGCCCATTTATAAATGATATACAATACTTGTTAAAACCAATTAACCATTGAAAAGTTTATAAGAATATCTGGTCATCAGATGTCTACTAGTTCATCTTCACTTGCTGCATTTCTTGCTTGGACGCCCTTTGATGCTTTGCATCAATGCTTTTCGTGTACACATTTGTTTTAATCAACGAAATACGTGAAATAACATCGTGTATAGAAGAAAATATCGAAATTTGAGTAAAACATAGAAAATATAAAGCATTAAATAAAGTGTAGAAATCAGAAAAAGGTAAAATATATTAATAAAGTTCCAATGAAAAATCAGAGTAGAATACTCTTTATGAGTGTATTTATTGCATTTTAGTAAATACTTTTTAATCCAATATTGTACATATATATGAATGAATGGTGTTATGTATTGTCTTTATCTAGTAAAGATCGAAATATAATCATTATTATGATAAAAATTTGAATAATCTGAAAACATTTTTGTCTGTTACTTTGACAATGCCGGTGAAAGTATAAGGATGGAAGTCATAATCAGGTAGAACATATATAACCAATTGTAACAAACTTTGTATGTGCAAATAAATCTAATAATCTATTGTTACAATACATTATAATAAGAAATACAAAAGCAAGATTATTACAATAAGATTGATACAAATTATTTCAAAAGTGAAACGGTATAGTTGAATTTGTTTTATATACAAAATACTTCCCGATTAGAATCATAATGTAAATCGAGTAATGTTCAATGACATTAGCCCGGGGTTCTATGATATCACGGTACTTAACGTTTATCGGAAAATATTTAAATATAAATATCATAAATGAATAAGATTTCACTTCCATCTTATAATTTAACCTTTTCCAGAACTGTTTGTCAAAAAATTATTTCAAAAGAACCAATAAAAATGACATTTTTTAGAATATTTTCAATGTCTGCCATTTTGGGTAATTTCAGAGGAGGTTACTACGGTATCAAGGTAATCCCCAAAAAAGCAAGTATGGAAGGATAGATGGGTCAAAACTTTCAAGTTAAGTTGTGAAAATCTTCCAACAGTTAACTTGCTATAAAATTAAAACTATATGAACAGACTATATGTCAGTATATGTGTTTATAACATATTTTAATTGACTGTGTAAATACCATTAAGGAAAATGGTAGTCAAATATGAAGGTTTTATAAAATAGCTTTCTTGCCACAAATACATTCATTATTCATCAAATTAAGTTTATTGACAGATGAAAATGAATCTAGTGTGCAAGTTTTACAAATATTAGCATCATCATGTGTTGCTTTTACTAGCAGTCACAGAAAATTTAAATACCTTGATATCATAGAACCATTGATATCATAGGAACCGAGTATACTTAACTAGTATGAACCAGATATCATCTTGCAGAAAAGTTCAAGTAGAGGATACAAATAATGTCATTAGGCGAAAGAAAAATTATATTACGACAAGCATGGGAAACCTAAAGATTTCCCTTTCAGAAACTACAACATAGTCAAACTTCATTTCTGAGAAAGAAAAAACAATATGCAATAAAACATATGACTACATTTTTTAATAGAAATATCTTTAAATGAAGAACATACAATTTTACATCCGTTAAACCATGTTTAACAGATTATGTTGCAATCGTAAAAGAATAGGTAAAACAAAAACATACACATATACAAACCTACAACAGTAACCACAGACGTTGACTTTGATAATGTAAATAAACTTGGCATTCAGTATTTTATAAGTGATTTAGGATAGACGTAAATGTTCAGCAACATTTAAGTAATTTAACTTATTGCAATTTGTACTCAAACATTTCGATAGAAAAATTGAAACCAATAAATAGCTATAATTGAATTGTTACGATTTTGATCACTAAAAGCTACAATTTAGTTGAATCTTATATACATAAAGTATTTTAGTCAAGTAGATTCAGCATGAAAATTATATAAATATGTTTTTTTCGCATTAAATGCGTTTGAACCGTTCATGGAAGTGTTTAGAACGAAAGTATTTGATATCTATCAATATCGTATAAATCGTAATGCGTTGTAACTTGACATAACTTAACAAGCGTCCCATATCGTATAATTATCTTGTCGTGATAAATTGGTATTGGAAGGGATAATTGCCATTATTTCTCCTTTATATTAGCAACAAGCTGCTTTCACGGACATATATCGCCTAGCTTTGCTAATGCTTTTACGACTATTTATAAAAACCAAAAAAAAATTTTGGGTTTAAAACTAGATTTTTTAATAAGTAAATGGTTTTCTTTAGTAAAGAAAAGTAAATTTTGCAGTCCTTGACGGGCATACTTCAATATTAAAATGTATTCCAACTGCCTTATTTGAATTAAATGCATTTATGTTTAATCACATTTATTAACATTCGTATTTGAAAGATCGAACGTTGTGGGTTTTTTTCTTTTATTACGTAAGAATCCCTCGTGTGATTCTTTGCATAATTAAAATCATCTGCTAGTTGGCATTGTTACAGTCTATAAAATATTTGAACTGTTGTTAAAACTTGCGAGAAATTAGACAAAAGCATATTTGATACATATGTTATACATTGGTATGTTAATATGTAAGAAATGTTTCTTAAATATTCAATTCAAACTTTTATTTTATTTTGATAAATTTAGACGCACAATGACGCACGATGTAAATTCCTGAAATTTGGCAAAAACAAAATGCATGGTTAAAATTGTACCAACAATAGTATTGATCGCGTAAGAAAATTCTCGTAAATGTCCTAAATAACTGGAAACAATATCGTTTAATCTTTAACTTTGATCATTATAACTATGTGTCCATTTTTCAGGACATTTTCTCAAATAAGATATTTCTCTATTAACAATTATCTCAGGAGGAAGATTTACAAAGTCATTGACTTTTTCTCACTTAAGAATTATTTAACACTGGCATATTAAAAAATATCTAAGGTTTTTGTTTTTTTTATATGTTTTTCGATTAATCCATCAAATTAAAATCCTGTAATTTACAAAGTTGTAACCGTGTAGTTTTTCTATTTTTGACAACTCCTTTATCTAATTAGATGGAGATTTTCATGGATATCTTAATCTCATAGTCCAAAAAATTCAAATACAAAAATGTCGTTAAAGCAGTAACCGTAATTAATTGTTGTTTCTTCTTCATCCTCTTTTGAGACTACAGGAAATCAGCACTTAATAATTGAGCCGTGTCATGACAAAACCAACATAATGCGTTTGCGACCAGCATGGATCCAGACCAGCCTGCGCATCCGCGCAGTCTGATCAGGATCCATGCTGTTCGCTATCAGTTTCTCTACTTGTAAAAGAGTTGGTAAGCGAACAGCATGGATCCTGATCAGACTGCGCGGATGCGCAGGCTGGTCTGGATCCATGCTGGTCGCAAACGCATTATGTTGGTTTTGTCGTGACGAGGCTCATATATATTAAAGATGTTTATTAACGGTACATGGAAAATAATTATTTACAAACATATTTTGATTGGTCTGTTATGAAAGGTATCGTTTTAACTTAATTCTACAATAAACTTCAATAAATTATGTGTCCCTTGTGGTTGAGGAGTAGCCCTAGACATAAGAATTGCAGCCACCGTTCTTCGTTAGAGACGACTAAATTGGTTCGAATAACTAGAGTCTGTTCCAGCAGGTGAGGTGGTTTTGACCCCTGGTGTTGCTGGTATTGCTTTGAAGTTAACACCCGAGGTTAGCCAAAATCATGCATCTTTCCTGTTTCAGCGCCATATAACCTATACCGTGTCGGTACGCCTAAAACCAAACAATAAACATGAAACCATGCACATAAATGAAATAATAATATGATAAACCTGCATAAAATACGGATAATCCGAGAACAATATTTCTTCATGTCTTTTTTAACGTTTAGATCAACGTTTATGCGAACAAAATCCTTCTGGCAATGATATGACTTTTGCAATTTCTCCATGACTTAACGGTTTGATTGAAAATAATATGAGGAGCTATTTCCCTTATTACCTACATGAAATTTGTTTACCAGAAAAGGGTGATAGCTATTATTCTGTATGTTACATTATACATTATAACAATATTGCATACAGTTTACAAATGTTATACAATTTTATGATCATGAGTAAAGAGCAGAATTGGATGAATACCAAGATGTTTACCAAGACAAACGTGTTTTATTGTCAGATATGACCGTTATTTATTACTCTTGAGAGAAAAAATGACCGTGCTGGTTTCTTTTTCTCTCCTTATTTGAAATCAGACAAATTGCATTTACCCGGAAGCTGAAATCGGAACAAAAGTATTTCATAAGACTGTGTCTTCCATTCATATCTTGTATAAAATATGTGAAATACATTGTACATATCGTAAACTGTAACACTATGTTTAAACGAATTTGGAACATAAAATAATAACCTTACGTTTTAGAACGTTTTGGTATATACAAAACTGTTGTTTTATTTGTTTATTTGAAATGCAATAGTACAATATTATGAAATGATGTTAAACCTTTGTGAAAATACTATTTTTCTGTTCCTCTTGCATGCATAAGCTATTGGACAAATGCATTTTTAAAAACTCATGTCTTACAGCGCTAAGAGTTGTAAATTGTCATAACACTATTTATTCATAACAACAGAGAAATGCGAAAGTATTTTGACACAAGTCGATATAGGTTTTCCAGCTCTATATGAAAAGCAATTAATAACAATCTAAAATTGACCCAGAATATATACTTGTGTTTTGTACATAACATTGATGCCAAATTACTCCTTGTATATTCAAATTATATTTTCCTCTCGGGGCACGGCCTTATAAATATACAGATCAATATTCCAGAAACCATACCGTAAATATTATGTCTTCACAAAATTTATCTTGGATATTTTTAATAATCATTTTAACAAAAACATGTTTTTTGATCGCTTCTTTTTTCAGCTTGTAGCTCATTTCGACATTAATCTTTTTTCCCTACGTGTTGCATAGGTCTTCTTAATAAAAGCTACATGTACGAGTATTTTGAATAGTTTGTTAAACAATTGTTCAGGCTAAATTGATTATCCGCACCGAATACCATTTCAACTCTATGTTTCATACTACTTACATTATGAATAAAAATGACAGGAATAAGACAAACAAACAAAATGTGTACAGGAAAGTGAGCGAGCGAGCGAGCGAGTGATTGAGAGAGTGAGTTATAATTTTTAAAAAGAATCAAAGATTTTGAACCGCTTAATTACGGAAACGTATAGCGACCATCCCTATATGATATATATCAAATGACTTTTTTTACAGTTTTATAGTATGTTTGTTATATGCAAATATAATTTGAGGAAAGAATTACATATCTAAAAAGATGTAAGTGTTTTATTTTTTCATTTTGTCAAAAAGTTAAAAGTAGTTTATCTTGCATTATAAGATAAAAACGTACGAAAGATTACAAAAAATACGTATTATATATGTTTAACAATATTACTTGATTTAATTGTTGCCTTTATCAAATACAAACGTCTGGACTTTTCTCGTGTCACACATAATATAAGAAGAAATATCGCTTCCGCTTTGGAATCTTTGTTACTATAATAACATCAACTGGTCGAAAATTCCTTTTTATATAATATTTTCATGTATCATCCTCTGTACATACATTTAAAATGGTAAATTTGTCAGAAATTTTCGTTTTAAGCTATATATTATATATCTTACAAAAATATAATGGTTTCTATGATAACTAATTTACATCAGGTACTACTTCAGTAGCTTATTTTATGCTTATTAACATATTATCAAATATAAATTGTAAAATATGTTATATTATATTTTATAATGATAGAGGTATGCTATTAAAAAACCTCAATATATAAAACTAATACATATAAATGAACAGAAAAATGTCACATAAATTTGAATCCAGCAATATAAACAGCAGATTTAGTAAATGATATATATTCAAGATCAAATATCAATGTAAATATTGTCAAATATATATCGTGTGTAAAATAAATTGTCTTAAATTCTGTTTTTACCAACATGCAGGGGCTGTAGATATTACTAGATAAATATTTCAGATCAAGTAAGTTTGTAAAAATTGGTTAGGTATATAATATGTATTAAATAAATTGTCAAAAATTCTGTTTTAACTAACATATAGAGGTGGTCGCTATACGTTTCCGTACTTAATAACCCCGTGCATTTTGCTTTTTTTTGACTACATAACATCTAGAAATTCTTGATTAATCAAACAATATTTAGTACGTGGTTTCAAACATTAACTTCACAAATATTTTTATAACTTGAAGCGTGACTCCTTGTATGTGACCTTTAAACACTTCAGTTTTGGTAGGCGCCTGAGATGAAGAGAGAATTATATTTTTCGTAATCAATTATTTCCATGCTATCGTTCAGGGACATTTTTAACAATTTTAATTAGCTCGTGTTGAATGTGATCTATTTTATTTCCTAGGATTTTTCAATAACTTTTATATAAAGTGAATATGTTACTTTCGTACATTCATTTACAGTAACTCTCCGTATTTACATTTTAAATATTGAGACATGGTTAAGACAATTAACAAATTTTAAGAACGAACCGGATACTATAAGAATAATGTAACTAAGTAATATATAATATGTCCATAGCATTATAGTTGTTATGAATATATTGCTGCTATTGGACAAATATTTATAATTAATCAATAAAATGAAATGAGGAATTATCTTCAACAAAAAAGCCATAGTTAAACAAAGTAAATCTATAAGAATCTATTAAATAATCGTCGGTATAAAAGACGAACTTGAAATCTGTCTGACACATTTTGTTTGCCATAAAACACGTTCAAATATGTTCCTCTATCAAAGGGTAAGGTAATCATTACACTGTTACAACGAGCACTTTCACAGCCAAATGCCATTATTATTACGAAAGGAAGATTTCATCTCCAGGACAGAACAATGATATTGATTATCAGATTGCTTTTTATAATAAAACCGATGATCCGGCCTGTGAACAGTTAACGCTTGAACTTGTTATCACATTAATACAAACGAGCACAATTGTTTCGTTATGTTATTTAAATAAATGTCTTCGCATATGTATTTTCGTGTTGTTAAGTTTCAAGTTAAAACCACCTACTTTAAAGAAACACCAACATTAAAAATGAATGCATACAATTATTCGAAACTGGTTATTTCTCAAATATCCATTGCTTTATTCTTGCAAACTACCTTTATAAAGTATAAGATTATTATCACTAGATAGTTCATGTGACGGATGTATATCCTTTACAGACTTGTTTGGCGAAAAGGCTTTGCGATTGTTAAACGTCCTCGAACCCATTATCAAACTATTTCGTCTGTTCAACAGTCTTAACTAATGAATTACATAAATGGATATAAGTCTAGGCTAAGTCTAGGTCTAAGACACTGACATATTTAAAACAATAAATACGTAAATCAGTTCTCTGTCTTTAAACTTGCAGCAGGTTTTAGATATTTCCTGATATAGTAAAAGAAATGACTTTGTTTAGACTGTCTTTATTTGCCATTTGAAAAGAGTGAATGCATAAGTTATAAATATGTAAGTATTTGAATTTACCTTTCTTAATAAGCTGCTTTATAGTCAGAAGTTTGTCATTAGCACATGCATAAACTAAAACATTAAGACAGAATGAAATATATTGATTATTGGATCCATTTATTTATCAAGGGAACTAAATTTCAGTTAATGAAACCTCGAGTTAAATGGTATACGTCTTGAAAAATGAAATTACAGTTTCTTATGACCCGCTTTAGTGTAAAAGTAATACAAATTCCAACAAGAGCACCGCTAGGCGGAGCACTATATGCCCGAAATTGTTTTTTTTTTTTTAGAAAGGATGAAACATTTGTAAGACATTACATAAATTAAATAAAGTATTACCTCCTTCAAATAGCAATCCTCCTAAAAAGAAAAATATTGTGGGCCAAATGTTCTACCCAATATGGACAATCATCCTAACAAGTTTGAATATTGTGAGCCAAATGGAACATAAGTTATGCTCCGGAAACTGTTTTCCGTTTTAAAGTTATAGTGACCTTGACCTTTGACCTTGTGACCCCAAAATCTATAGGGGTCTTCTACCCAATATAGACAATCATCCCATGAAGTTTGAAAATTGTGGGCCAAATAGACCTTAAGTTATGCTCCGGAAATTTTTTTCAGTTTTAAGGTAATAGTTACCTTGAACTTTGACCTTATGACTCAAAAATCAATAGGGGTCTTCTACCCAATATGGACAATCATCCTATGAAGTTTAAACACTGTGGGCCAAATAGGACTTAAGTTATGTTCCGGAAACTGTTTTCAGTTTTAAGGTAATAGTGACCTTGACCTTTGACCTTGTGACCCCGAAATCAATAGTGGTCTTTTACCCAATATGGACAAATATCCTATGAAGTTTGAATATTGTGAGCCACATGGAACTTAAGTTATGCTCTGGAAACTGTTTTCAGTTTTAAAGTAATAATGACCTTGACTATTGACCTTGTGACCCAAAAATCAATAGGGGTCTTCTACCAAATATGGACAATCATCCTATGAAATTTGAACACTGTGGGCCAAACGGAACTTATGTTATGCTCCGGAAACTGTTGACCTTTTTAAGGCGACAGTGACCTAGACCTTTGACCTTGTGACCCCAAAATCAATAGGGTCTTCTACTCAATATGGACAATCATCCTATGAAGTTTGAATATTGCGGGCCAAATGGAACTTAAGTTATGCTCCAGAAACCAAATTGCTAACGGACGGACGGACAGACGGACGGACGGACAGACGGACGGACAGACAGACAGACGGACGGACGGACGCAAGGGGGTATAACATAATATGCCCGAAATTCTTTCGGGCATATAAAAATGAAGTATAAGCATCAACTATAAACAAAAGTATTAGGCATGGATACAACGTGACCACGACGGTATCGACTGAAATCATATTTGTATGACTTGTCACGTAATGTGTCATGTAGAAATGTCGTAACTAGGAAAACATTATTTTTTATGATATTGCTCTGTTTCAGAATTAGTACAGCTTTATTCCAGGACAGAAATTTCTTAATATGACATAGACATGTAATAAAAACCATATTTTAGCAAATAAAAATCCCTGTATAGAAAAAGGAAAACGATATCGGTACTTGATTATGAAGCAGTAACAAATAATAGAGGAAAACTATTCATTTGATTGCAATAGATTGATAGAAAAACAAGTTCACTAGGTGTATGCATCAGCCGAGTGTTCTAAGTGCATAAATATAAATGTCTGCCGTCCATAGTTTTTAAAGCCATTATTAATTTCCTTTCTTTGAAAAAATACTTCCAAAGTACCTGTATGAAAGAAATACGTTTGCACATTTTTTCAAGAACGAATGGCGGAAGCACGACTTGTTATATTTTTGCGGTCATTCGGGGTCATTGATTCCAGCACATAAAGTGGTGAAAATTGAGAACACCGCTCAAACCGATGCTTGGAGGCGCCAGGGATGTTGCAATTTTTCATTATTCCTCATGTACAGACTTAGTCAAATCTAGTCTTCAGTTTTAATGTAACTTTGCTGTTTTTAATGCTTCAGAGGGATCACTTTTTCCAGTAATCCATTCATCATAACAGCAGGTGTCAAATGCCGTGTGGCAGCCGTAAGAAGTTGCCCCGTATTTCACTTCAGTGTAGTTATATTTTTCTGGTCCATCGGGAACATTGTTTCCGTTAAAACTTTACTTTTTCATAATCCCTCATGAAGAGACCCAATCAAAGCGAGTCTTCAATTTTCATGTAATTTTGCTGTTTTTAATGCTTCCGAGGGATCACTTCCAGATATTTAATTAAAACAACAGCACAACTTTTTGTTCCGGAACTTTTTATTCTGTTTTTAGTACAATATTCACACACCGTACAATCAAATGGGCAGACAGCTGTTCCAGCGTCCACAGCTGTACCAGTATATACATGTCGGCGCGGGGAATACAATTGACGTACGGTAAGTATTCATCTATTTTAACATATCCAAACTGTGTTCGAGTAAATCAATGTTATGGATTCATAGTCAACATCCAAAGGAGCATGCTAACAAATTTCTGGCCCTGTGCAAGCTTTACTTCACATGAATTTTGACTGAAAATAACCACACTATCCGATGAGATGCGGTATTTTTAGTTTGAAATCACAAAAACTTATATTTTCTCATGATAATTAATCATTTTTTCATACGATTCGTAAACGTCAACATTTTGTCATTAAATATTCCAAACCATACCTTCAAAAAAGCTTTTCTGTTAAAGTTATAAGGTATTAAAGTTTGTGTGTCATCAAAATTTTAGTAACGTCATCAGCTGTTCGCCTGTTTTTAATGATAACATCGACAGCAATTCATCGGCAAGGATGAATAACGCTGAAAGCTGTTCAAAGAAACAATTTTCAGCGCTTTTGTGCTACAGTAACTAGGAAAAAGTAAAACTTTTTTGTTCATTTACAATATTACTTTATTCATAATACTATATTATTTTTATTATTACTTTCTATCATTTGTTGTATCTTAGCTGAGAGGCCTTTATCTCCATTTACCGCACTGTATTTCAATATTGATATTGTTCATATGAATGAATGAGTGAATGAATTACTTAATTAATTAATTAATGAACGAACGAATGAACGAACGAATGATGCAATATACGTATATGTTAAAACAAATTGTCTGTAGAAAGTATATGAGTTGTAATATTCTAAAAATTACATATTATACATTCATTTTTCTTCCTATGCATGTCCTGTTGTTGTTGTTGTTGTTGTTTTCTATTTCAGAAGGCCAGGATATACATGATTGTTATCGTATGTTATTAATGTATAACCTTCTTTAAATAAAGATATTATTTTTATTATTATTATTATTATTATATAAAAAGGTAGCAAGATCTATTAAAATGTTTCTGAAATGTTAAATTCAAAGATACGAATACTCTGTATTATAACTAAATCCATCAAGTGTTATTATAAATAATGGCATATAGTAGACATGTCCCATGCAGTAAATGGATGTGTAACCCGAGATGTCTAACCATATAAAATGATTTATTTAAAAAATAAAAATTTAAATAATCTTTAAGAATGGTTATTATTTCTATTGCACTATACATTAAAACAGATTTCAAGGATAAATAACATGTTTTTCCATGCACTTTCATATCTCGGGTTACACAGCAATTCACTGCATAGGACTTGTCCATTATATGCCTTTATTTATAATAACACTTGATGGATGCCTTCATTTACAAGACTGAATATTCATATTAAGAGTTAAATTTGCCTTTGCCTTTTGACTTAAACATTTCATAAACCTATTACAGGAACACCACTGAGGTTTATAAGCCTAAAAACATGAAATTTTATTTTTTCACATAAAAAATATGAGCACTAAAACATAAATATTAATAAAATATAACCAAGAAATATAGGAGAAATACATTGAAAATCATATGTGCTATTCTCAGTCCGATTTGAGTGAAAAACGTTTAAACTCTTTTCAATTTTGGGTCATTTTTTCACTATTATAATATTCTGGAAAAACAGAGCAAGCTAATGATCGGAAATTTTGCATATAACTTATTAGTATAGATCTACATCAAATGGAGAAATAATCTCAAAAAAATTATTTTCAGTTCCGTCATGTCAAAAAACCTTAGTGGAGTCCCTTTTATAGGTTTTGCTACCTTTTTATATTGATTATATTGAAATACAGTGCGGTAAATGGAGATCAAGGTCTCTAATCTAAGATATAACAAATAATAGAAAGTAATAATAAAAATAATATAATTAGAAAGAAAGTATCATGAATAAAGTAATATTCTAAATTAACAAAAAAGTTTTACTCTTTCCTAATTACTGTAGGACAAAAGCGATGTTGTTAATACATGTAATTGTTTCCTTTGAACAAGCTTTCAGCGTTATTGTCGTTCTGCCGAATGTTATCATTAAAAAACAGGCGAACAGTCTTAATAGCCATTATAAATTTTTATGAAACAAAACTTAAATACCTGTAATGAAAGAAAAGCTTTTTTTCAAGGTATGGCGGGCAGTTTTAATTTTTTGAGGTAAATTGTTGGTTTAGCAACTAAGGGGGAAAAAAGGAATATCTCAAACCGATGAGGCGAGGATGTTGAAAATTTTTGTATTCAATCTCAATGTACAGCTTTAGTCAATCTAGTGTGTTATTTTCAGTAAATTCATGTATTTTAATGCTTGCAGAGGGCAAAATTTTTCGCATAATCCTTCTTGGCATGTGAAGCGTGTAGAAGCCGTAAGAATTGCGATTTATTTCAGATTATATTTTTCGGGATGGATTGTTAAAATTTAATTTTATGATCCTATAGAACCCGATAACGATCAATTTTGTAATTCTGCTGTTTTATGCTCCGAGGACATTAGATATTAATTTAAAACAACTGCACGAACTTTTTTTTCCCGGCTTTTTTTGTAGTTGTTGAATTCATGTGTGTTGAATAACAGAATCAGTCTTTGTTACAACTCTTTTTTAAATCGACTATGAAAATATGGAATCAGTATCATTTGACCTTTCATAATTTTTATAAAAAATATTATTATTACAATGTATATATTAACTTGTATGTCGTATTAATTTCAATATCAAGATCGCAATATTGTTGCAATTCATGTATACATTATTTAAACTTTATGTTCCTTAAGTAAATATGAAATACCTACGATCTTTATTTGTGGATGTTCAAATAAAGACGTATATATTTTAAAATTATAAAAAGCATAAAAGGGAAGAAAGAAAACAGCAGAAAATACATAAAAAGAAAAGAAATAAATCAGATGTCTCTATAGAAATGATAACTTGAAATAGCATATTTACTCATAATTTAAAATAGACAATACGGCGACTTTATCATATCAACTGCAGTCACATTATTTTCAATCTTTGAGGCAAACACATAAATAATTGTTTAAAAGTTGGCCTGAATAATTCTTAACAAGACATATATGTCTCTTGAAAGCCAAATTGTGTTCTCTTTGTCATTTTTGTTATGAGTATTAATGATGCAGCAATGTTACTGACTACAATGGCGTCATCTTATATATCTAAAGGAAAGCAGTAAAATAAAACATATTGACATACCTGACAATATATAACACATATTGACATGTATCACACACTATTCGTAACTAAATTCTAGGATGTAAAACTATCAGAACTATAAAATGACAAAGAGTATAATAAATTGAGCCGCGCCACGACAAAACCAACATAATGGGTTTGCGACCAGCATGGATCCAGACCAGCCTGCGCATCCGCGCAGTCTGATCAGGATCCATGCTGTTCGCTGTCAGTTTCTCTACTTGTAATAGGGTTGGTTAGCGAACAGCATGGATCCTGATCAGACTGCGCAGATGCGCAGGCTGGTCTGGATCCATGCTGGTCGCAAACGCATTATGTTGGTTTTGTCGTGACACGGCTCAAATGTTGTTTTTTATGTTAGTATCAAACCACAGAAATATCATGGTCCTCTTCTCATATGCTTACAATTGAATGAATCTTTTAGTGTCAAAATGATTTTCTTAAAAAAGAAATAAAGAATGCTTTGCCAAACATTACCGGTATGTTGCTTTTTGTAAGATTATTTCCAAATTGATTGAGATATACTTAAACGTACAGTATATTGAATTTTTATAAAATGAACTTCGCCCTTCCCGCCCATGTTTAATACAATATTTTTGGCCTTGCTACATCATAAAGGTGTGCCAACTCAAAGATGTACAAGAAATACACAGAAACATCTTTTAAATACTCGTACACAAGGTCAATTGCGTTTGTCACAAAATCTTTTCAAATTTAAGCTTAATTCACATGTAATATAATGAGGGAGTGAAGAAATAATTGAACCAATAGATAGATGAAAAGGCTATTAATATAACACACGCGAGTTGAATTTTTTTGCCATACTAAAAGTATTTTCTTTTTCAGTGAATCCTGAACTAATTCAGAGTTCAATCTAATTCTACAAAAGCGAGCATGCTATCTTGGAACCACACATGCAATAATTACAATTAATTACAGTTATCCGCATGTTTTGAATTAATTTAATTGGTATAAGGCAGATGTAAAAAGAAAGAGCAGCGGGTTTAAAAAAAAATTCGTGCAAAACGTTTGTCTGAGTCACGAACTAAAATTAGGGCAGGAAAAGTAATCAATCTCACGAAATACAATCAGAATATTTAAAGCATATCAGAGTGAAACTTTTTGTTTTAGATTATAACCAAAAAGGTTTTCTATGATGTACATATATCAGATTGTCAGCCATTATAAAGCACTATTAACATGCTTAATTTTCACAGATTTCAATTCCATTTAATTTCATTCTTTTTTTGTTGCAGAGCTTTTATTTATTTTATAACTTTTACAAAATTAAACTTTTTTTAATTTCTGATTTAAAAACTGCAGCAACATCGTTTTTTTCACAGATTTTAATTCCATTTAATTTCATTCTTTTTTGTTGCAGAGAAGTCAGTCATATAAAACATGTTTATAGCTCAAAGTTTAAACTTTACGTTTATAATTTTCCCGCAATATGAAATAAATATTGATGTTTATCGGATGTTTTATAGTCATTTTAATTTCATTGCGATATCTTTAAAATATACACTGATTGTGAATTCTTGTTTTGTTTCTCAGATTTCAATTTGATTATCTTGTTAAATATAAGAATACCATGGTATATTTCAAATTTTGTTTTGTAATATGATATGATTTGACGAAAAGATTAAGATTTAATAGTATACAATAAGTAATAAATAAAGAATATTTGATCATATTGCATAATGCAACATGACGAATTTAAGTTCTGTAAAAAAACTGTTTAACATTAATTTACCCTTTTGTATCTCAACAACAAAAAATACATTTTTAGAATTTGACAAAATTTCTGTTTATAGTAGAATATTTAATTCAGAAAAGAGACATGATATACAGATTTTAAAATTGCTTAATTGACTATTTATACTTCCCAAGAGTTTCATGCTCTGATCTTTTGGTATATTACATGTTTATGTAAATTTACTTGTTGGTTAATATGTTTGTGTCCATGATAACTGAAGTTGTTTCTATATTTAATATTTCACCATTTTCATGGTTTAATGTTTAATCAAACTTAAAACCGGTGCTGGGCTGGCATGGACGGTATCGTGCAATTACATCTACCGTCCATGAAGAGACTTAATCAAGCCTGTAGTATTTTCAATTTTGCCGTTTTGAGCATTCTTTAGGGTTACAGTTTTTGTATATTTTAAAGTATAATGTTTCTATACTTTCAGTCGCACAATCCTCTTCTATTGATGTTGAAACCGTCCAGAAAGGACCAAGCCAACGCCTTTCTACAGTTCTTTCAGGCCAACTTTTGGTTTAATATTCTCATATTAGTGCAGGATATGTTTGTAGCAGATGGATTTTATGAAGAAATGATGAGTAAAATTTCTGATCCTAAATGGTCTCTTCAAGAAAAGATTCTACCCGAGAGGATTAGTAATTTGGAGCTATATAATCTTGTTATTTCATTGTTGGGCAATCAGCCAAGACTTATTATTATTCATACGGAGTTATCACTCGCACAGCGGATATTTAAAGCAGCAAAGGAGGCAAACCTAACATCATTCAATCATGCATGGTTTGTCACGGAAGCGAGCTTCTCGCACGACCAGCATAACCTTAACCTATTCCCCGCTGGAACCCTTTCCATAATACCAAATTACGCGGTAAATCTAGAAAATGTGATATTAGACGGGACCAATTTTATGATAAAATCTGTGATAAAATTTTCTAACAACAAAAAATCTATTCTGAGGAGCTGCTGGAATGACTCAACCAAATTATATAAAACTGTCGGTAAAGAAACTTATAGGTAAGTAAACATGCTTTTCTATTCATATATATAACAAAAAATATTTTGGAGAAGAAAAATTGTCCTTAACTCTAAAGACGTATGCAAGGGTAACATATAGACATATAGCAAATTGGAAATCTATCTATATCAGACAGGATAATCTACTGTTTACACCGGTGCTAGAAAACCATGTCTTACTACTCCACAGTAAGACAAACGCCGAGCTTTAATAATGTCGTATCCGACAACATTTTATGAATGAATTGCATCTTAGGATGACGTCATTTTTCGGTTATGAAAGAAATTGTAGTATTAGTTTCCGTTATTTCTACGTAATATGCAACAAAAAGAATAAAACACCGGCTATCATCACAGATGGGAATATCTAGCAGAGCCTCGTGTACGTCGTAAACAGTTACGCTCAAGTTATCTTAGAATATGGTGACAGAAACACTTTAAGCGAAAAATAATCCCGGGATACCTACCAAGTATCTGCCCTTCTTTTAAGCCATTTCAGTAATTTTGACATTTCATGTTTTTCATTGTATTCTATGTCACAATACAAATTTTCATGAAATTCAATTTAACATTTGTGCACCCTTCATTCTTTTTAGTAAGGACACCACGGAAAATTCTTTAACAATTAGCTATTTTTTAAAATAAAAAAGAAAAATGAACCAAACTGCTCATTACCAATTTTTGAAGATTGGCACAATCACTCGAATGAAAACCAGCTGCATGAAATACAGGAAAAGATAAAGCATCGCTCACTTATTGTGAATTTTCTGCTCTAGAAATAAGGTACAACTTTCAAATTCAAGGGCAGATAGCTCATAGAGGTCGATAAATCAAGATATTTTTCGCTTTAACTGTTTCTCTCTGTTATCATATTCTTAAATCATCAAAGGGCAGGACAGTGTTGCACACTTGGTTTAAGCGAAATGAATCGTTAAAAACAGACAAAATGACTACCGAGTCATAAATATTTACAACACCGGCACGTATTTTCTATATATAAATGGGTTTGTATGTTATTTTGAAATTTTTAATATGCCTTTTCTTAAAAGCAATGTTTATGACAGACTCGGTTCCTAGCTTCTGATTTGACGAAGTTGTTTTTGAAGATATAATGTGATCATGTTTTAACAAGTGACTTTTCTGGTCGGTTTTTCTACTCATTTATTCACAGCTTTGAGATTTTATGTTCACTAAAACAAGGCAATGTATATTTCTGTCAATCTTCTATTATTTGTTTTAATTTGCATTTTTAAAATAAAGGTCAGTACACAAAAATTTCTTGTTCAAGCACATTTTGGTTGCAAACTTGTATTTCAAGCATTTCTGGTTGCAAACTTATTCTTACTATTTTTAGTCAAATATTAAACTGCAAAAGGATTCCCCGAAGATCAAATCTATTAGTCACAGACATTTCCTTGACAATTTTATACAATTGTGTTATTTTTCACTTGTTTAAAAACGTTTTATAAGGCTTTAACATTTAAGGGGTTTCTGTATTCAGTTGTCAATTCTTATCATTTATTGGCACGACCACTCTATGTCTCGGCTTTTGTGCCATCTCCTGCTTTTTGTTGGGTACCCTACTGAGTACCTTCGCGGCAGTCCTGTGTGACAGGATTTTGTCGAGGACTGCATTCTCTGATTTTACTTTGCAATGTTGGTCCTTGTTATTATATTTTTCTTGTTTCATATCTAAATACACGTGCGTATTTCTTTTAATTGCACGTTTCTTAGTTCATAAATGAAAAAGTCAGGGGTATGTGGAATTTTTGCCTTTTCCAACAGACAATAGGGCAGAATTTTATACTTGTTCATGTAACAAATTGTTGGCCATAATTTATTTTTTAACAGAGTTAATGACTGGTAACGATGTCCTTTCATAGGAAGGTGAGATTTCCCTATGTAAAGTCCAGAGTCCATTTCTATAGTTTGAGGAATCATTCTACAAAAAGGCAATGAATCATGTCTGAGCTATCATCCTTTTGGTACTTACTGAATCTTATTAAACATTATGGTTTGAGCTTATCGTACTTCTTTCAATGTTTTAAGAAATTGGAATGAAAACAACTTTACAGTTGTAACTATTAAAATGTGCATATAAAAATTTATTTTAACAAGTGGTTGCCTCCATATGACCTACTTGTATTAGGGAGCTCTGAAATAATTATTTCATCAAAGTATAGTTCTGTCCAAGTTATAAGCAATAACATTGACGCATAAGTTTGCAAGCAGAAATGCTTAAAGTACAAGTTTTCAACCAAAATGCACTTGAACAAGATATTATCGTGTATCGAAACTTTATTTGAAACATGCAAATTAAAACATTTACACAAGATACTTTGTCGTGTTTGGTGAATTTCAAAACTTGCAGATGTGAATAAATGAGTAGAAATCCGATCAGAATTGTCACTTGTCAAATCGCAAAATATGTACATGACCAGTTTGTATCTTCAATAACTTCGTCAAATCAAAAGCTAGGAAGCTAAAACCCAAAACCGAGTATGCCATCAACATTGCCTTAAGGAATAGGCATATGAATAAATTTCAAAGAAACATACAATATGATAAACAACAAATATGATACAAACCAACTTACCTGTAGAAAATAAGTGCCGGTGTAAATATTCATGACTAGGTAGCAATTTTTGCAACATTTATTCTTGCTTGAACCAAGTGTGAAACCACTTCACGTCCTGACCCTTGATCATGCAAAGTTTAAATTAATAAATTCTACCATGGTGTTTACATTCTTCTATATGTAACCCTAGCATAAGTCTTCAAACAAAATTTTCATAAAATCTATATAAAAACATAAATAGTGTTTTGTTTTACAATGTACTTATAGAAAACTGTTATTATCTCTTTGCATATTTGAGGTTTACATTGCTTCATTTTGTTGCAGAAAGTTAATAAAAACGAAATTAACAGGTGTCTCTGGAGATATTATATTCGACAATCAGGGGAATTTACAAGCAAACAGCTTTGTTGTGCAAAATCTAGTGTTTGAAGAGGGGCAAATATTCTGGAGAAAAATAGGTCATATACATGGGGAAGATGTGACCCCATTTGGAATTATATGGCCAGGAGAATCTTTAACAAGTAATATTGCTTATGGAAGAAAAAGGTATAGAATTGTAACAAATCCTGTAAAACCATTTGTGATGGATGAAGAACCTCATCCTGATATTGGAGAATGTGCAAAAGACACAACGTGTATATATATAAACTCTACGGGTAAACAAGAAATCATTCAGGCATTACAAGATTATGAAAATGGTATTTATAATGACAGTCATCCATACACGATAAACTGCTGTCGTGGCTTATCATTAGATTTGCTCAATAGACTCGCCAGTGATTTAGATTTTGATTACACTTTGTACGTAGTCTCAGACTTAACTTACGGCAAAGAAATCAATGGGACATGGAATGGAATGGTCCGTGAATTAATGGCCGGCACAGCACATATGGCTATGGCGGCTTTTAGTATAACTAGATCGCGAGTGAAGGTAATAGACTTCACAAGTACTTACTTCTTCTCAGGGTTTTCCGTGTTGTATTCGGAGAAACAAAGAGCATCAAATATGCAAGCCTTTCTAGAGCCTTTTGACATACCTGTATGGTTCGCCATTCTGATAAGTGCAACTATTGCGGCTATTGCCATGGGACTATTTGAATGGAACAGTCCTTTTGGGTTAAATCCGTGGGGTAAGAAAAGAAAACAGAATTACACGCTGGCGTCTGGAATGACAATGGTTTATTCAGTGTTATTTGGACACACCGTTAAAACAAAGTCACCAAAGGCTTGGCCTAGTAAAGTGCTTCAAAATTTCTGGGCCTTTTCCTGTATTTTCATCATAGCCAGTTACACTGCCAACTTAGCTGCTTTCATTGCCGGGAAACATGCTGGTCTCTTCTATAACAACATTTATGACTCCAGGGTAAGTGTATAAAATGTCATTCTTATGTGTTTGTTTTGTAACAATATTAATTCAAGTTTTCTACAGACTAGGAGTTTTTGTGTAGTTTCTTAGAGAGCTTTTTTGAATATTTCAGATACTTTTTTGTTTTTTTAGGTAAATTAATAATAAGAATTTGATTGTAAGTCTGATATTACATTCAACTGTCTGATTGATTAAAAATATAAGCATGCAAGTGTTTTATTTATCAATACTGTGTATGATTAAAACTAGGCTATTGCGTGATTTAAATTTTTTTTATTATATCCTTTTGGTTTTCTCTCGGTTTTCTAGGTGACAAATTGTATTAATTCGAATAATTTCTTAATATAACTTTCTCACCGATCGACCTACATGTTATTTAATACTTTCTTTCTGAGAATGACAACGATTTGCCTGAGGGTATATATCTAATGTAAGGATAAACTATAATGGCAACTAGTAATTGCCTTTTATGTTGCACCTGTTGTTTTTTTAGCTTAGCTGAGAATACCATTGCTTTAGAATTGAGTGAAGTTAATATAAAATGAGCCGCGTCATGACAAAACCAACGTAATGCGATTGCGACCAGCATGGATCCTGCGCATCCGCGCAGTCTGATCAGGATCCATGCTGTTCGCTTACAAACTCTTTTACAAATAGAGAAACTGATAGCGAACAGCATGGATCCTGATCAGACTGCGCGGATGCGCGGTCGCAAACGCATTATGTTGGTTTTGTTGTGACGCGGCTCAAACAATGATACATGAATGATGAAATCATTGAGAGTGAAGAAGATTTCTTATTATTCATAAAATAGACGATTTCTCAATAACTTAGATACAATTATTTTTAATGACTGTTTACATGAAAGTGAATTCGTTAAAGTATGAGCTAAATTAAAAGTAAAATTCATGAGTAAGTAAAAAGTAATCAATATTAAATAAAAAGTAATCAATATTAATATCGCTGGTTTTATTCCGTTTATGTAAAGTTAATTTAGTTAATGCTTTATTATGTATGAATGTAATTGAAGCCGAGTTCAAACAAAACAACTATACCGAACAAAAAAATTCTGTAAAATAAATATACTGTTATAATGTTTTAAAGGCTTAATGGTATAAATTTACTATAAAACCTAATTTACTTAAATTAGTACACACTATTTGTTGGCTTCGATCCTTCTAAAGCAGACAATATTTACCATGAAACAGACGACAAATTACATAACGTGTCGATTTTATTACCAGCATTGATCAACGTTCATTTGTGAAAGTGAAATCAGGTAGACAGATGGCGTAGCTAATATGTCTGTGGAAGCAGTCATGTAAGCTTCAATTACTCTCATGTTATCAACTCACTTGACGCTTAAGTGTTCAATTTTATCTTTGATTAATCATTAATCGTCTAGAATTAGTTGAATTGCATATAGATTTTCTCTAAAGAAAACAAGACGACAATGGTCCTGAAGGACACGAATATGTAAGAACAGCATTTAGGTTTGTCCGTCCAAAATGTTTGACATTTTGTTCGTTTATTGTCAATTAATATTATGATTAATGCAATGATAATGTTTCGTGTGTGTTAGAAATATAATGAGACAATGAAAGTATACATATATGAGCTTCAGATATATCAAAATTTGCAACTCGTACTTTACCAAGTGGAGCAAATAGACCTACAAAATTAGATTACAAATGCCTTAGAAATGACTAATCTTAAAGATATAGAACCATTTACACAGGGTAATATCTATATAGGCAAATAGAAATAAAATAATTTGACCATATTACGTGTCTATTTGTATTTTACACTATAAACCTCCTTTACATGCTGTGATTGCTGGTCCACTAGGTTGCATCAAGTATTCCAGAGTACACATATATTACAAGGTCTACTCATCATGAATTTAAGCTTAATATCGGAATATTTAACTCTTTTTATAGTAATTGGCTACATTTTGTTTAGCAATACAATATGTAGGTACATTTCATTATTGAAATAATAAAATAATTTAAACAAGTAAATGGTTAATTTGTTTTAAATGTTAAGATGATAGATGTTATGGTTTTATCTCACGAATCATATCATAGTGCCATTACCTGAAAGCATGATAGGATATGTTGAAATTTTAATGAAACTTTTTTTTCAAATAAATGTATTATCAAAATTTTAATGAAACTTCTGTAGAAGGTTTTTCTGTCTACGAAATAGTTCAAGAAAACTCGTTGTCCTTAAGAAAATATTTGCTTATTTGGATATGGATTTAATATCAGCAAATTTTATAGAAACATTTCATTAACCTTTTTAAATGTTTGCTCGTAATCTTTGTTCTATAACGTAATTGCTCGATTTAAATTGCATTACATTAATACAAAGATTGGATAGTATTCATATAAATAGTATCTATAATATAACGAAGGTCAGTGATGTTTGTGCAAATGTAATATTAGATGTTTTGCATGACAGACAAATTTATTATCGTTATTAGTGTAAATATTTATGATTTATTATATGACATTTATCTAGAACATATAGGTCAATAACACAGACATGAGTATTATCAGAATTATCAGTAATTCTAAGACGATTATTTGATTAAGAATAAATAAGCATTTGTTCATGATTTAGAATATCAGAATCTCTATGTTATAATAAAACAGATAAATGTAGAGAATAAATCAATCGATTATTGACTCATACAATAAATCAATCGATTATTGACTCATACAATTTATCAATCGATTATTGACTCATACAATAAATCAATCGATTATTGACTCATACAATTTATCAATCGATTATTGACTCATACAATAAATCAATCGATTATTTACTCATACAATTTATCAATCGATTATTGACTCATACAATAAATCAATATATTATTGACTCATACAATTTATCAATCGATTATTGACTCATACAATAAATCAATCGATTATTGACTCATACAATAAATCAATCGATTATTGACTCATACAATTTATCAATCGATTATTGACTAATATTTTATATAACACTGGTTAAAGTTCAGTTGGGGACAAATTACTCACATTGTTAAAGTTACTGAAAGATACCAAAACTATTTTGTTCATATTTCATATTGTAAACTTGATCATTCTTTTTAAATAAGATATATATTATACTATTGCAACTTCTTGATAAACCAAGTTCTTGGACGAGTTCAATTTCTGGACAAAAATTAAATGTTTCTACTATATCTTAATAAAAAGAATAATCGTATATTAAATTAATATGGAAAAATAAAGTCTATGTTAAAAGACATTGTATGTGAGTAATAAGAAGATTATTTTCGATTAATTAATGAAAAGGTGACTGTAACACAAATCCATTAAATTTTGGTAATCAATTAAACATTAGTTATAATGTATTGTCTATTGTTTGTTTTATTTTGTGTTTATTTGACGGAGAAATACTTATTCTTATAAAAGACATGGCATTTAAGACTGTAGAATTACACAATATTGGAAATGATTAAGGAGATATTGAGCATTTGTTATAAATTCAATTTCCGTCTTGATTAGAGTTCAACTGTGAGAATTTAATCAAGCCAGAATGTCTCTCTGCGAATATGTCTGCGGAATCCAAGACGTAATCTCTGTTTTCTTTCATATGACCAACATGCATTGCGGTTGTAAATAGTTTATTATACTTTGTGATTCTATAACAAAATAATTGAGATTTCTTGAATCAGGGGATATTGAAAAAGAACATAAATAATATATATAAGTTAAATATATTGATCGTAAATATTTTATTTATTAATGTCATGGATCTTATCGATTGGCCGCTTCACCACACGACATTGCTATGAACAATATTGAAGTGCCAAATAAAAACTGACACAGTCGCATTTGAGATTTGAGCAAAGAGAATACAGTTTGAAAATAGTCCAACACATCATTCATGTACACCCTAATGAGCATTTGTACATCTCAAAGTGATGAGTCTTACCTAAAATAGGAGAAATTATATTGTCAAATCCCAACAATGTCAATTTTTGTGTTTATAACAGTTCATCAATAACAATAAATATAAAATTATAAGGTGCAATATATGGAATCCATTAAATAGGAATGAATTGTAAGTGTTGCTATTCTTCATCTGTTATTGTTTTCTTCGGGTGTATTATCTCTAGTATTTATTTTTGGAGTTTATTAATAAATCCCTGTTGTGCTTTTTAATCTTAAAACTTGATAACTGATATGATATGATATAGTAATGGCTTTTAACATTATAAGATGTAACTATTGTTAAGAAAGATAGTCCAGTCGTGCGCATTAACTTTATCGACAATCGAGTATATTCAGTATTCAATATGACATGTATCAATTTATTTTCTTCTTTTTGTTGCCAAAATGAAAAACAAAAATAAATGCGCCGGTGAATAAATAACTTAACTATAGGGATGAATTGACGCTGTCCCAAAGAACACAGACAAAACGGCAAATTTACAAAATTGACTCAGTTGTAGGTTTTAAAATACCAATAAACTTCCATATCTTAAAACAGAAATAATTATGATAAAATACTTTTAGCTTTTTCAAACGTTTTACAGTAACAACGTGAATTTAGAGCAAAAAAAACTAAAGTTTTTGTTGTTGTTGTTGTTGTTGTTTTTAAGAATAATTGGAGAACATGTTTAACCTAGAACCATAGAACCATAGAAAATGCCCTGACTCCTTTATACCAGTCTGTCTGTTTTTTGTCATTATTTGCGTCTCTTTTTTTTTAACGCAAGAACTTTTCACCTTGTTAACAGAATTATATCGATTTCCCAAATATAAGCTAGGTGTAAAAATTTCATTCCTTGCAGCAATCTTCCGAAAATGAAAGATCTTATAAGACCTTTAAAATAAAATAGATGAATATATTTGACAGTGTCTTCTCATGTTTGAAATATATTTAGATTTATAAAGAAATGTCGTTACTGGACAGACGCCTTAAGAATCAATTTGTGTCACTTATATATAAACCGTAAGGTAAAAAAGGTTGGTTAAATGCACAAAAATAGAGAAAAACGGAATCCCTAAAGAACGCACAGAACGACAAAATTGAAAATGCTGTAGGTGCGATTTGATTGAGCCTGTTCATAGACTGTACTGGAAAGTGCAAGTTACCGTCCACGCCCCTTAGCACCGGCTTATGCAGAATTCAACATTTAAACACGAAAATGTTGAAATAGGAAGTTTGTCAGCGTGCGACATTGATTATAGCGCAATCGATATATTGTTGTCAAGAACAAATTATGATCCCACCTTTTTTTAAGGAGATATTTCTTGGAAACCAAGAGCCCGTGTAATGTAAAGTGTCGACACTTGTTTGACTATTTTGCGTATGAAAATACCTTACTATTTTTAAGTATTCGCAGTTGTGTTAGACATAAACTAATCAAGACGTGTCTGTTTGATCATTATTTTTCGTCTAAAGATGAAATTATAACTCTTTGGTGTGATTAGAGCCTTAAAAATCCATTTGCAGATAAGTATGATTTAATTGCATATTCTTCAAGAATTGTTTAACATCTCTAGACATTTGTCTGCAACTTGTTTCATAAAAAGAGTTATTTCACAACCTTGATTATATTGATGGGATAGGTTTGGTGAGTCTGCTGTGCTATATGGATTTAATGGCTTTTGATTTGAGCCGCGCCACAACAAAACCAACATAGTGTGTTTGCGACTAGCATGGATCCAGACCAGCCTGCGCATCCGCGCAGTCTGATCAGGATCCATGCTGTTCGCTTACAAACCGTATAACAAGTAGAGAAATTGATAGCGAACAGCATGGATCCTGATCAGACTGCGCGGATGCGCAGGCTGGTCTGGATCCATGCTGGTTGCAAACCCATTATGTTGGTTTTGTCGTGACGCGGCTCATTTCAGTGTAAGTAAATGTCAATTGCTTAAAAATATGATAATAGTTGTCGCTTTGAAACGGAAATTACCTGTTTGATTACTTGTGTCCATGTACTCTGATGTGATAGGAACTACCTAATGTGTAAATATTTGTTTTACAATGGTACTGCACTGTAACTTTAGCAACACTTATGCGTAACATCTTTTAATATTATACATGGGCTATTTATTTTATATGCGATATGTTATATAGTTTAGAAATTACACGATCATTCCAATATAACTGTTTCGCGTAAACCTCATTTATTGATACTTTATTTCCATCACGAGTAATTGAAACAATATTGATTATGTTTTATCAGTTTTGATAATCTTCATCTAACAAATCTGTTGAGATTTCGTTTTTATAAACTGGAAATGACATTTAATGTTTGGTGGGGGAAAAACTAGATTAATCACATATGCTCATCGTAATTTCTGTAATTTCTTTTCGCATACAGCATAGTTTTCCATGACGTTGATGGTATTATAATCTGAAGCCTCAATTATTATGAATGTTCGCAAATTTCAACAGAAATATCAGGTTTCAGCTTGTCACTATGTCATCAATTGAATACAATTTGAAAATTATAGTACGTTTTATAAAACATGTCAGTCTCAACAACAATAACTTAGTTCACCAGAAAACGGTTTAAGAGATATAATCCAAACAAAATCCTGTTTCCACCACTTATTCTTACATTATCATCTTCATGAAATACTCAAATATGTTCTTTTGGTTGCATGTCATAAGAATATCTAAAACGAATATGAAGGAGTGTTTGAATGAGATTAACCCGCATGTTCCATGTCTAAATTTGTCTTATATTTAACTTTCCATCAAATTGAGAAATGCACGACAAATATGAAGAAAAGTTATAGATTTGAATTCATGGTACACACACGATTTCAAGCTTTGATGATAACTGAGAATGAAAAACAGCCCATAATTGTGATTGAAGAAATGCCATCAATGAAAAATGACGAGAGAGAAATCATGTAAACCAAATTATTCTCAATAAAACATTTCTAGAGTGAAGAATCATTTCTAATTATTGGACATAATCAAAGATGGGTTGTTTAAAATAATGCCAAAGGAAGTCAATTAAATTCGTTTCTTTCGTACTGTTTCCGGTATTACAAACAATAGCTTATCTGTGATATACGTTTTTTACTTTATGTAAGTTCATCTAACGCACTTCCAAGTTCTTTTATATGATAGTTGGATAATTAACAACAGATTATTGTTTCAACTGACACAATAAATGACAGAATAGGAGTCGAATAAACGAAACTACTCCCAGTTATACATATCTTTAAGTTAATAAACATATGTAATTGTTTTACATTTTCAATGATAGGGGTCCTTAAATAACGTCAACTGTTAAATAACAACCTTGTTGTTATCAATCACACAACTGTGGGTTATCAATGGTTTATTAGGCATCTTTACACTCTAGACACATTCAATTTGGCATTGAATTTTTAATTTAGTCAAAAGAATATTTCATTTCAGGTAGCCTCATTATATTGACACATTTTGGTTTTAGTTCAAACATTTAGTTCGATTATGATGAAAGATTGAAGCTCGTTTTGTAACCATTCCTGGGTCAACTAGTTGGAACCGTCCTGAACTTGTGTCATATGTGGAAACATAGTCATTACCTTAGAAGTATTCGAACTCACGGGCCCTCGGTTGACAGGCAGACACATTGACCATTAAGTGATTGCTGTTATTACAAGTCGTTAGACTGAATTTCTACAATATCTTATACATTACATTGTATTATCACCTCTCCTATTCTATTTTTAACAAACATTGATTTGCTCTTTCAACAGTATATTTAAATATCTTGAAAACATAATGTAGATATCTTAAAATAGTTATTCATATCAAAATTTTAAATAAAAAAGATGTCAAATAAAAACAAGCTTTCTATTTGTTTCCGTACGCGAATGCGAGTCTTGAATATACAAATATTTAAATCTCAATGATTTTTCATGGGAAATTTAAAACACATTAGTCATTAAATCTAATACTTTCTAATTAAATCTCACCAGTATCCAAATTTCTTTTATCAAATATAGACTTTCATGGCATGTGTAAACACAATTTTGAAATATTAAACTTTATAATATTACCTAGAGACAGGCATGTGAACGCATAATATAATAGACTGCTATGATCTGACATGATAAAATACATTGCTTTGTTCTATAGCATTCAAACTCGGAACTTACTGGATTTGGTTTTGACACTCTTGTTAAGATAATTATTGGTTACTGGGTAACATTTTATTAATCAATTAATTGTTCAAAGGCGCAAAAAGTAAAGCAAATAAATTGTCCTGAAATGAAATAATGAAACAATGTAATAACATTGAGTGCATGACTTACTTCTCAATGCTTTCAACCATTATATGAGCCGCGTCACGACAAAACCAACGTAATGCGTTTGCGACCAGCATGGATCCAGACCAGCCTGCGCATCCGCTGTTCGCTTACAAACCCTATTACAAGTAGAGAAACTGATAGCGAACGGCATGGATCCTGATCAGACTGCGCGGATGCGCAGGCTGGTCTGGATCCATGCTGGTCGCAAACGCATTACGTTGGTTTTGTCGTGACGCGGCTTATGTCTAGTTTAAAGGTTTAAGTTTAAAGACTGTCGATGTTAATGGCATATAAAATTAAACCTTTGACCAACTATTTCAAGAACATTAAGGATGATATACTATCACACCATGTGTGAATGATGGGAAGCAACTGTATAATTACAGCTACTGTGTGGGCATGTTTCTTTGCTATTAAACCTAATGGTCCAAAACAAACGGGGTGTTTTGTTACACAAGTGTCCTGTTAAAGGCCCATTTAGCCCCTTAGAAGAACAATTTAGTTTTAGTCTCCTGTTACAATTTCTTATTTACACATTTACCATATCACAGGACAATCTTTTGTTTCTTATTTTTATTTATTTATTTATTTATTGCAATAAGTACGGTTATAGCGATTTAAATGGAAAATGCCACTTTTTTAAACGTTTTGTTACCTTAATGACAAATTATTTCACATTCTGTGCCACTTTATTCAGTGAAAAAGATCCAATTTTCTTTAAATCCTTAACAAAACATGTGTGCCCATTCTTTAGACGGAAAAATATGTTTCTTTCTGATCTGTATGTGAAAAAATGTGTAAATAACAAGATAGTCATAGAATAAACATGAAAAAAATAAACGTGCATAGTATCTACTCGTAATGGCGTAAAGCTTGTTTTAAAACTACTCGTTGATTCTGTCTGCTTTTTCATTTCGTTCAACATAATGTACGTTTATTAACGTTTCAAACTCACATTATATTATATTTATATACAGAAAACATGCTGGGACTTTTTTAAAAAAACTTCATTTTAGCGTGATTTGAGTTAATATGATAAATTTGATATTTTGTCATTCATTTTCATAAGTATCCCTTTTAAGCTTTGTTTAATTGTAATGCTAACATTTTAATTATGTTTTCAAAATGTTAACAGACACATCTATCAGCTCTGTACTGAAGGTCAGCTAAAATAACATCAAATGAAAATTGTATTTGTAGATGCTGTGATAAGCATGAAAGGTAGTTGTAAATCTGATTTATTATCAGACAGTAATAAGTCTGGAATTCAGACATCTGTAACACCGCACTTTGGGGTCAAACGCACTTTGGGGTCCGACCCCAGAGTGCGTTAAACTTCGCACCGCACTTTGGGGTCCAACGCACTTTGGGGTCAAAATCGAGAAATTGACCCCAAAGTGCGTTAATATGCTACATATCAACGCACTTTGGGTTCAAGAGGTCTAAAGGTGTCATCTGAGTTCTGCTTAAATACTGAGTACTGACATATTTTCGATCTGCGACATTGAAATATTTGAGGTGGAGTTCAAGATGGCGGTCAATACTTTATGATGCTTAAGTGATAAAAGTTTTATTAATTTTACCACTTGAAATATCTAAAAATTGTGTTCATATAACATAATACATAATTATGGTGGCATAAAAAGTGACATTTTTAGTTTTGCATACATATTTTTTACAGTTTTGCATACATATCTTTTTTAGTTTTGCATTCATATTTTATTTTAGTTTTTCGTACATATTTTTTTTGTTTTTCGTAAATATTTAAACCAATCAAAACAGCCTTCACATCTCATAACAGCCTATAGTTGAGTAGTGGTTTGGTCACATTTCGGCCCATTTTTGGAATCGGCCCAGTCGTTTTCGGCCGGGCAAGTCTGGTTTCGGCCGACTCTTTTCCGCTCATTTTTTGAATTATATGTATTTTATATACATGTAATTATTTTTTCTATATTATTATATACTATATATTATAAATATACTACATTGTATTATATTGGTGTCTATTTGGAAAGGCTGTTAATTGGTGATCAGTTATTATTCCATGAATATGCACCACTCAACCCCACCCTCTGAGAATAGCGTGGGGGGCATTGACCACTGGTCAATTTATTTTCATTGTATTGTAATGTTTGTATGTTATGTGTTTGATTAATCATATGCATTTGAATTATTATTGTACATTTATATGTTATTTTGTCTTGGCCATATTCTATAATTATTTACTTGTAAATGGCCAAAGGCATATTTATGCCGATTGCTAAATAAAGATTGAATTGAATTGAATTGGTAAAATCTTGTCCCTTCGGGGGATACTCAGATAATAACATTCCTGCCTTATGCCCCGGAACAGCGCAAACATCAAAACACGATTTTTTTAACCGCACCCCCCAGGGGCAAGGGAGGTGGTTACAAATGACTGGTGTATTACAATAATGCACAATAAAAGATATAAATAGGTCCTTATATTCCACTGATTAAGAAAAAATGCTTAAAGCTTTGAAGGGTTTTTATGAAACTTGGGTCAATTCTTTAGCACATCCAGATAATGTGCAGAACTTATATGCCATGTGTGCCGGCTCAGGTCGATGTCACACCTACAGGTCAAAGGATTAAGACTTGGGGTCCATGTCCGCTCCTTATCTCCGAAACCCCAGGCACCTTGTGTCAAATGTTAACCACATCGAGACCATATGCAGAACCTTTCTTTGGGTTACTGCGGACTATATATATATATATATATATATATATATATATATATATATATATATATATATATATATATATATATATATATATATATATATATATATATATATATATATATATATATATATATTGTCGTTATTTTTTTAAGCCTCCAAAAATGAAAATGTTGGTATTTTTAAATGGCATTTACAAATGGGGTACTGTAATTTACAGATGGCGAAGTGTTTGAAAATGGTGTTTTACAAATGGCGTAATTAACCAAACCTCTACTTTGCAAATGGCTTCATGTAAAAATATGTACGAAAAAACAAAAATAAAATATGTACAAAAAACTAAAATAAAATATGTACAAAAACTAAAATAAAATATGTATGCAAAACTAAAATAAAATTTGTATGCAAAACTAAAAAAAAATATGTATTCAAAACTAAAAAAAAAATTGTACGACAAACAAAAAACAATATGTACAAAAAACAAAAAAAAAAGGATAAAAAAAATGCAAATGCCACTTTTATGCCACCCTTCAAAATACTCTAGCACAAAAATTGTGTATTCCTAAATGCGAAAAATACCCCGTTCTGTCAGTCATTTACTTGATAACTTTTGGTGCCATATTGAGCCCCATTTTAAATATGTTGGGAATGAAATAAAATGCTGTTGATATTTTTTCCAAAGAACTATAAATATACTCTATTGCAATGTTCTGGTGCAACATCAAGTTTTTCGATCAGACTATAAATAGTGATTTTTACAAATACATTATTAAGCTTATGAACAAACGTATGGGTTTTTGTAAGCTCCATAACAACCGTTCGCCAGAGGCTTTTTAATGGGAAATCTTACATACTTCTTTAGAAAGAGCAAACAAGAATTTTATAATGTTAAAAAAAATGGTATCAAAGAAATGTAAGATGCTTGTTACCTGAATAAAGTAGCGATAAATGTGAAATTATTTGTCATAAAAGTAGTCAAAAAAATGTAGTATTTGACTGCAATATAAAATACTAATTCACTACAACTGTACTCATTGCCAAAAAGCAACAGATTAAAAAGATGGTTTAGGTAATTTGCCAATGTGTATTTTTTGGATAATATAGAAGAACATCAAAATTAAAGAAATTTAGTCAAGTTCCTTATATGTCACATTTAGCTAAATAAATGGCTCTCTCAACATATTATCAGCACATTTTTACTGAAATGTCTTACTAAGATTATCCAGAATTTATACCTTTGTCTATGCTAAGACTATCATATTTCTATAAAATGTGTAAATAAAAAAACGGTAAATAATGCATTTAGCTATAAACAATAGAGTTAACGAAAGGTGTACATATTTTTAAAATAAATAGAAAATTTGAGAAAAAAATATTTTAAGCTTAATAATTGATACAAATTCTTTATTTAGTGATTTATTTGGTGAAAGTTCTTCACTTCCTAATCAAAAACATTTAAATCCCTATTGATTCTACTATAAGTCAGAGCACAGGTTTTGCGTCTATTTAATATCTTAACTTTTTGTTTACCATTGGCTTTGACTACAATATATTATTTAAAACATAATGAACATTAATTTTCTATGACCCCAAAGTGCGGTCGTTTGCCTGATGTTTAAAAAATGCATATGTACCTGTTTAACGCACTTTGGGGTCGAAATTGGACCCCAAAGTGCGTAACGCACTATAGGGTCGGACCCCAAAGTACGTTACGCATTTTGGGGTCGGACCCCAAAGTGCGTTTGATCCCAAAGTGCGGTGTTACAGAGGTCAATGCAATAGATAACATAACTCTAATAAGTGAAATTATTAAATGATATGACAATAATCTTAATAATATTATAAGTGTACGCACGTAAATAAGTGTGCGCACGTAAATAAGTGTACGCACGTTTTTCTTAAAAAGCGAATTATTCTCTATACCGTCTCATATGTTACTGTTTCAATTCTTAGTAAAGACACGCTTGTACTGCAAGAATTTTAATTAAAGACACGCCGTATTTCACTGATTAATAGTTTACCGATTAACCAGTGTGTTACGACTCATTTTAATTACATATATTGCAATCCTATTGCGTAAAGATGAATTTTTTTTCATGTTCTGAATAAGACTGTTACTCATGCATACATGTATATTATGTTAATTGAAAAATGCTCTTATATATTTATATTTTTCATAATCAGATATATCTGATAACACTACTATTTTTCTTTTTTCAAAAATCTCTTATAAATTCAATTTTGATTTTTGTTTGTTTTACATTTTATATTTTTGATGATTTTTTCCCTGTAAATCACGTTTTTGAATTATCTTATTACATGTACTAACAAGAACTACTCGATATCTTTATAATAGTATCGACATCGTTTAGTCTAACTATTCTATTATAATAAAGTGAAATATTTTCCGCCCTTTTTAAACTTTTTTGCCTAATTAAACTATGGCTTTTAAAATCAGAGAAATCTTTGACTACTTGAAAGTATTATTTGTAAAACAAAAATCAGCTGATGCGATAATAGATCTAAAAGTAATATGTTGAGTGGAATTTTGGTGTCGGTTATATACTACGAACATTATAAGATAAAACGATTTTAAAAAGTTTTCTAATATAGAAATATGACGCACACATATCTTTGCAAGGGAAAATTCAATATTTTTTTCTTTTTAAATTTTGTATTTACAACTGAAATGTATAATTATATACATTTATAGTAGCATATTATCTTTACATTTTAATGCTGCTGTTCAAAATCACTGTTTGGTAGGGGATATATTATTTCTTAATCAACATAACTTTTGTAATAGAAAATAGTTGTAAGATATTTATAGATCGTTTATTTTTGTTTATTTTGTAACTTGATAAACACCTAAAGCAAGAGATTTTCTACAATTTTCGCAAATCCTAAATATTCTTATTACAATTATAGAGAAATGGTCTTTGAATAACATGAAACAGTGATATTGAAACAAAAAAAAATCAACTTATCAAAGAAAGTTAACCGACATTGCTTGATTGATCTTTGTACAAAGATCACTTCTTTTAACATGTACAAGAAATAAAAAAACTGCATCCATCTTAATTAGAAAAGAATGTCTTTTAGAAAAGCCAATCGTGCTGTTTGTGTGTGTCAGTGTTCTCAGACATTTCGGTTAGCAATTTACTTAAACAGACAATTTTTATCTAATCTGTCAGATCGCCAAAGTTTCATTAACTCGATAGATTTTGTCTACTGCCATACAAAGCTAAAGGACAATAAGATTGGTAAAATACTCAAAATTAGATTCATGAAGATGTATTTTGTCAGTCTGCTAGATTGATGCGATCGATCCCGTTCGTACCAGTTCAACATTTTCTTAAAGTTTCGAGAAAAGTTGTCTTTCTTGAAAAGAATGAACAGTTATTGAATGACCAATGTCTAAAAATTAAGGAAATTTAAATTCAAGATTAAAAGTAATTTGAGCCGCGTCACGACAAAACCAACATAGTGTGTTTGCGACCAGCATGGATCCAGACCAGCCTGCGCATTCGCGCAGTCTGATCAGGATCCATGCTGTTCGCTTACCAACCCTATTACAAGTAGAGAAACTGATAGCGAACAGCATGGATCCTGATCAGACTGCGCGGATGCGCAGGCTGGTCTGGATCCATGCAGGTCGCAAACCCATTATGTTGGTTTTGTCATGACGCGGCTCATTTATGCTTGTACTTATCCGCTTTCAGTACAAATGTCAAGAGACACCAGGCGTGGTTTACTGTACATTTTATCCCTCATATCAACTATGTTTCAAGACTTGAAAATGAATTTTAAATTTACACAGCATTTTTTTGAAAATAAAGACACGCCTGTGTATTCTTAAAATATATAATATGTTAAGTTTATGTAATCACGTGTCTTGATCGTTTTGAAAAGTATACTATGATAACACTATTACAGCAAATATTGACTTCAAAGTAACTATGAAGCAATTAACATTTTTGTTTTCAAATTTAGACCCGCTGCATTTGCTCAGAAAAAATAAGATTTACCAAAGATTCTGAGTTCAGTTCAGGTCATACTAAAAACCATGCTAAAATGTTCTTAAAACGTTCAATTTCTAAAATTACCAGCATTATGGTACGCAAACAAAACACGCATTTTCATTGAAACAAATAGTTTTAGACGTGCCTGCAATCTTTAATTGAAACGTCTTCAACAGTATTGTTAAAAGGCTTTTTTGCTTAGGAAATAATACTATGGTATTAATTAAAAAAATCTTGATTTCTAAATTTGAATTAGGTTTTAGGTTAACCTTTACTGATTAATTTTATTGAGAAAAATAAAGAATTACAATAAACATTAGTTAAATTTCCAGAAGCCGATCGTGCTGCAATCATAAGATATCGAATAATAAAAAAAGGTAATGCCCATATTGGGATTTCTGTTTTGAAATTAAAGCCTGATACGGGAATAATAAAACATTAATGCCATGGAATCGAAATGAACCTTGGAACGGGAATACAAAATTAAGGGTTAATTATATGGCTTAATATATTCGTGTTTTTTGTTTTGTTTTGTTTTTGGAAAAAATAAAAGGCGTGGTTCTGTATGATGTATCGAGGAAAAATATACTTAAAATTATAATTCATTAACAATTACATGTATATATATTACAGTTTAAGTACATAAAACTTTTTAAAAAAGGTTCTAGTGATAATAGATAAATAAATAACTCAAAATGTTAATTGAAGAAAAATAAGTAAATAGAATAATAATTATGTATGTAACAAATAGACTAAATAAAACAGTATAAATGTATAGACAATTGAAACTGTTATTGTAAAATTCTTATTGACAAACTCATGTGATGTCATGTGATTAAATATTTATTCCTTAAAAGTATATCTACAGTGGTTATAAATGTATAAATTACATCAGTGTATTTGCACGTCATTTTATATATTCTATATTTTTATATCTTTCTTAGTTGAAATGCAAGTAGATAAAATATGTTATTTACGAAAGTCTAGACGGTTTAAATTTGTTGACAATTATTTTACAATTTCTCTCAGTTTTGATAACACATTTCAAATTGAATCAAGCAACCTTTGTTCGGATTCAGTTTGAGAAAAAAAAACAGTACTAGTGCGTTTTCCATATAAACTTCCAGACGCATAGATAACATTAATCGTGAAGTAATTTGCATATTGATATATGTCAAACTAAATTGAAGAGGCGACTTTCTCAAGTAAATATTGAAATACTCTGAAAAATTTGCCTAACTTTCACAAAATGCTTTTGACCTAGACCAACAGAAAGTATTTGTCTGCTTTCTTTTATTACGTACATATTGGCATAGTGAATGAAAATATGTTAAGCTTGAGCTTGGAATAATTTGCTTGGTAAAATAAAACAAAATAACCCTAAATAGTTATATATTTCATGTAAAATGAAAATGTTTCATAAAAAGGAATGTCAGGCAGCGTTTTCCTTGCAATATAATTATTATTTAGGTCTGGAAATGTATTAAGAATGAATAAGAAATAAGGATAAACAAGCATTATCAATGTCTTTACGGCTGCTTGGTTTATACTCAATTCTTTCAAAAGTTTTAGCAAAAGAAATATTCACGCACTTAAATATCGATTGTCGCCTCGTTATTCTAAAAATTATATTCATACTTTTTTCAACTTTGAATGTAAGCTCTGTTTACTCTAGATATAAAAGGAAGTAATTAATTTACTAATCAATGTATTTGTAAAGAAATGATAATATACACTCTTACAGATAAAATAAATCATACTCAATCAAACCCGTGTCTGATTTTGTCTCTCAGATGTTTATATGCCAATTGGAAAATCGAACCTTTAAGAGTATATTTATTTTTTAAATTAAAATACTATTTGCAGGTTTTCCTTTCTTTTGAAGTTAAAATTTGCATCAACAGTTAACAAGTCAAATGCTTGTAATATGATGTATTTTGACATTTTATATTTCCATTCGTAGTTCATTCTACTGACATAAAATGCATGTACATAATACGTTATATAGACAATATGGTATTCAAAAGACATGCTTGACATATACATGTTTCTGTAAAACACTTACCTTTTTGTACCACCAGAACAAAGCCTTAACATAACAATGTCAATAATGTAATGAAATATCCTTAAAAATGACATCAATCATACATATTGACATAGTACATCTTCATGACCCTAATTTCGCGCCTTTTATCAATCTTATTAGCCTGTAGCTTTGTAAAGCAGAAGACAAAATCTACTGAGTAATGAAACAATGGTAAAATGACAGATAAGATGAAATGTTTTTGTGAGAAGAACGAACTTAATGTGATGACGTAAAACAAGGAAGAGAAAAAGGAAATCCATTCATTCAGATAAGTCATTAAGAGTTTCACTAAAAGCAATGATGAATAAGTTAGAATATTGAAAGTGAAACATCCGAATAATAGGTCATTTTATTATTACTGATATATCAGCGTTAAAAATGTAAGATGTATTTTAATTTTTCATAAGGGAAACTATCAACATAAATATACGGGTATGTCAGTGTATTTTGTTAAAAGTTACTATTTGCAACTTTCAAAAGACGATTCAGCATCAAATGAAAATATACTCGCTCTGTTGCAGCATAAATTGTATGTACCAAAATGATTAGAGTGACCTGTAGACACATAAAACATATGAACGCGAAACAATCATCTATAATTGCTACTCCTTTAAAGAAAAACACTATATTATCACAGTCTAGTCGGCTAATACTTTTGCTGTACCTCAAAGATAATAGATAAAAGCTGGAGAATGTCACAAATAACTTGAACTCGGCTTTCAAATGTACAATCTCGTTTACAAATTTGATGTTCAAAACAATATCAAGGCATAACAGATTATTTTAATTGCTGTTTTTAATGTCAATATGAGAATTACAAACATTCAAAGCAGTGCTATCGTGCTTTCTTGGTAGAATGTAGTATCAAAGTATCACGCATCTTAAATAGTATGTTGATAAATATATATTTTTATGTTGGTTGGTGCTTTTTAATCTACGTGCAGTTGACTTTTCACAATACAAATGAGATCAGCAATTTTTTCTGATTTTAAGAATATTTCCCAACGATGTTTCGATTTTTTACTTTCTTTGCCTTCTTTGAAGCTAAACTGGTACACTATTTGATATATACTACACTTTTTGACTTTTGTGTCTTCTTTTGTTTAACATACAAGAATTACAATGCTGATGACAACATTAAAGTTTAACCTGCGTTATAATTAGTTATCATTAAAGCATGTTATATTATTATTACACAAAATGCAGTAACTTTACACAAGAAAAATTTCCCATTTTATCCTACTTATCCCATAAAATTGATAAGACACAGAAGAAAGAAATGCATTTTTTGGTTTATTGAAAATTTGTTGAGAAAATAATAATCTTTGAACCTTGAATAAGGATATGCAGATAATAACTAAATTGATCATACTTTCTAAGAAAGCAAATGATGTACTGACGATTTTATGTCTGAAAATGCTTTTATCCTTTCCATATAATTCAAGAAATAAAATGAAACATACCTGTTAACCATTTCGTACAAGAAAATTTCAAAAGACCATTTAACATAACAGTGTGAAAGCATAACCCGACAGTTATTTTGACATCACATACAAAATGAATATTTATCGTTCACGTATAAATATAAAATTAATATGGTGCTAAATCAGACGGTAAAGACATTTAGTTGTAATGATAAATTGTTTGCTTCATTAAAACAAAAGATGAAGACATATCAAAACCATTGTTAATATTTTGGATAATAAAGATTGTACGAGTATATAAAGGTCATTTGCAAATGCAAATTTTGTATGTATTTAGTTGAAATAAAGTGAATATGACACAAAATGTGTGAACATTGGTGAGATGACCATATGACAATAAATCAAACCGAGTTTGTCTATGCCGGGACGCTGCCGTTGTTAAATTGAATGGAATTTCATTAAACATAGTATTTATGGTTATTAACATCTTGAGAAATCTCACATATTATATAATCAAACATTAAATTAATTCAAATTATAATCAACAAATGTAACTTATACTAACACATGAATAATTAACAGTTAGGCAATATCATTTTTATAGCAAAGGTATTTTTCATTACAAAAATACATCTTCCGATCATATTAATGGTTTGAACTGCTGACAACTTGTTTGGAAGTTATATTATCTTAATCTAAATCAATTTTCTCATTTCAAATCATTTTCATGAATTTATACTCTTCATTACATATGTAAACTTGTTTTTGTGTTAATCATTTCAGTGATAAATTTAATTCTTCATGCAAACAGGACACACAATTATACATAATGATATTTATTTTTTTATTATTATTTATTTATTCTAGAAAATGGGCGAAATTCATATACGAAACATATAGTTGTATATAAATGTAAAGTTTCATTTGAAGTGAACATATCTTTGAGCATTTATCTTGACAATGTTAAAGAAATATTAAAGATATTCTGGAATATGGGCAAAGACTAATGCTATTACAATGAGTTTGTATGTTATTAAAGAAGAACATACGGTGATACGAAAAGAAAAGCTGCACTCTCTCCCTGTGACAGTTCAATTTCAGTTCAATATCCTGTGTGGGTGTCATCCTGTCTACAGCAGACCATATTTCGCAGCATTTATTTGTTGATTTACTTTACTTACCATTGTATTGATTATACGGTCATGGACATTTGAGCCACGTCATGACAAAACCAACATAATGGGTTTGCGACCAGCATGGATCCAGACCAACCTGCACATCCGCGCAGTCTGATCAGGATCCATGCTGTTCGCTTTCCAACTTTATTACAAGTAGAGAAACTGATAGCGAACACCATGGGTCCTGATCAGACTGCGCGGATGCGCAGGCTGGTCTGGATACATGCTGGTCGCAAACGCAGTATGTTGGTTTTGTCGTGACGCGGCTCATTTATTAAATAGAAGATTTCGTGGCACGTCCCTGAGGCCATGTTATACATGAATGGTGAGATGTGAAGTTTTTCATACATAAAACCAAATCAATAAGATGTCTCGTCAATCTTTTGTTATATCAAAGCGAATAACTGAACGAAAAAAGTCAAATTTCTGTTTCTTCGTATGTAATGGCGATAAAAGAGCATTTTTCTTTTTCATCTCTTGCATCTGATAGCGGTGTTCAAAATGTTGCCAATGGAAACAGACACATCGATGGCAACAGAGACACGGTTCTTCTCTTTAAAAATCTTTCACTATCACATTTACATTTTTAACAATATACAATTACGCCTTGTTTGAGTTAGGAACGTGTATGTTTTTACAAACTTATTGGATTATAAACTGAAATAATTAGTACATAAACATTTTAGCGTATATATAATTATAAATCTAACATATTCTTTTCGTATAATTATTTTTTGTCATTGTATTTTGAAATGGAACTATGTTCATTTTTTCGCTGTCAATTTGTGTTGAATAAGTTAGATTATCAATTTAATGATGATTGACAAATATTTGATACTTGATACAATATAATAACAACATAAGTTATAAAAAGACTGTTCAACATTTTTTAAGAATTGAGCAATACCGATACGTTCAGAACGATATTTATCAAATAAATTCCATTGGTCGAATGGATTATTGTAGTGAAATACAAAATTGAACACAATTGTTGAAAATACAAAATTAATTTGTTTTACCTGTACACTGACCATTTACACTTGGATTGACATCATGACGAATTCATACTTGTCGTCTATTCAGTTAATAAGCTTATATTCTGGCACCAATAATCCTACTTAAATACGGGTATAGTCATCATAAGGAATTCTTGGCTGCTTTTTTAAATTTATGTTTTGACGTCTTTTCTTTCTATCTTTAAGTTCCGTCCTTTGTTTTCACGTTTAGGGCAGTCGCATTCTTTTGCTTGGGGATCATACGCCGCTTTTCATGAAATGGCACGAACGTGTCACATTAAAATTTCCATGATAACCCGTACGGATACATCTGCGTATGTTTTTAGATTTGAACTTCTCCATTTTCATGTTTAAATGTTGAATTCTGGTAGATGATTTTAGTTATTTAGGTGTGATATTCAAATTTAATGGTAAATTTAATAAAACAAAAAAGCACTTGACAGATCAAGCGAGGAAGGCTATGTTTAGTATTTTAACTAAAATTAAGAAATTGTGTTTGCCAATTGATATTCAGTTACAGTTGTTTGATAGTATGGTTAAGCCAAAATTATTGTATGGGTCGGAGGTGTGGGGATCTGAAAAAAATTCTATTATTTCTCAGTTTCAATTGAAATTTTATAAATATATACTTAAACTTAAGATGTCAACTCCTTCGGTTATGGTCTTGGGAGAACTAGGTGCATTTCCTATTGAAAATGATATTACTTGCAGAATGTTAAATTTTTGGAGTAAATTAGTTAATGGTAAAAATGATAAAATATGTGCTTCTTTGTACCGGACTATGTATAATCTTCATGAAAAGAAGGGTATTTTACATTGTCAGTGGATCGAGAAAGTAAAATCTACTTTGAATAATATTGGTTGTTCTGATTTTTGGATAACTCAGAATGTTGCAAATTTTAATAATTTTAAATATGTAATAAAATCACGATTACGTGATCAGTTTTTACAAGTATGGAATAGTGATGTTTTTGATTCTGCTAAGTGTTTTAACTATAGAATATATAAAACTCAATTTAAATTAGAACATTATTTACTATGTTTACCAAGAAATTTAGCAATTGCTCTCTGTAAATTTATATGTCTCAATTCTAATATTCCTATAGAGAAAGGTCGCTATTTTGGTATTGAAAGAGAAAATAGAACATGCTCACTTTGTAATCAGCAAGAAATAGGTGATGAATTTCATTATATTTTTAAATGTACTTATTTTAATCATGAAAGACACAGGTATATCAGTAACTATTATTCAAGGTTTCCTAGTATTTTAAATTTTCAGGCTCTTATGTGTAGCGACAACAGAAATACTTTATTTAATCTAGCCATTTTTGTCAAAGCTATAATGCTGAAATTTCAATAAGTCATCTTCCTTATTTACTTATTTACTTCATGCCATGTTTGTATTATTACTTTTTGTTTTGTTGATTGTTCACTCTTATGCCCTTAAGGGCCATGAGTTTTGTTTATAAATAAAAAAAAAATAAAAAAAAAAAAGGTAAAGCTAGGGGGCTAGATTGCAACTACCACTACCGTCCGACATAAAGATTCAATTAAGCCGAATCTGCAATGTTGCCGTTTTGGGTGTATTTATGGATTCCTTTTTTCACAATTTTTTTAAAACATATCTTAATGTACTTATTTTGTCGGGGGTTTTATACGTTTAAGAGAAGTCAGAAAAATGTTCATCTTCATGTTATATACTACTCTTCGAAGACAGACTGACCTTACAATGCTTCCTAATAAACAGTTATAAATAGTTCCATTAAACGATACAATAGCCATAACAACACATACTGGTGAGTTTTTCATAAGTGATTAATATGTTTGTATTGATTTAACAAACTTGGTGACGTCTGTGACATTTTTAATGAAATTTACAATTCCCCTTAGTTCTTACGTCTGATAGAAGCCAGTCTTTCCCTACGGAGCACGTCTTTCACACACAACATAATAATTATGTTGAAATGTATCTCAAATGTCAAATGTATCTCTCTAGTATCAAATGACGATACAAGGGCATTGTCCCTCTCTGTTTTAAATCACAATACTTTAAGGTTTTGCATTTCTTTCGTCGTATCTAATACGTTAATCTACTTGAATAAATACATTGGTATTAAACTTAGGATCAATCAAGATATAATTTTCAGATGACATCGATTGTGGCTTCAAAATTTGATTAATGAAACTGCAGACGAGTAAAGCAAAGGTCGTTATTCAACATTAGAATCGGTTTTGTGGATAATATGAAGTGCAACAGACAATTTATATCTGATATTCGTCGTTTGGCGTATTTCATTCTTATTTATAAAAGGGATGAAAATGAATAAGTCGTATTTTAATATGTGTAACATACTCGTATTGTACTGATGATTCCTTTGTTATAAGAATTTTTGCATCTATTTTGTTTTTATCATGTTCCCTTTAATCACTGACTGACAAATTTGACAGCTTTATCCGTGTATTCTCTAACGTGTTATAAGTGTTCTGTCACTTGCATAAAAGAAATAAAATCGTACTGAATCGTTTCTGAACATTATTTTGCATTATGATTATAATATTTTAACTCTTGTTGCAAAACACCGCCTTTCTGGTGTTAAATGCTTCTAAATATATCATCACAGTACAAATAAATACAATGCATCCTTCAGGTAGTCATCCGAGTAAAAACGTTTCCTTTTTTCCCCTTTTCTTTAAATGCAAATTACCGTATAAGTGTTTTTTTCTGCGGTGACTTTATTTCTTCGTATTCTGCGGTCAGTTTCATCACCGCAGAAATATATAACCGCAGAATATTCCTCCAAGTTTGTTATGACATTTCTCCTACAATTATGACCTGTGTCGTCTTAAATAATACTGAATAACGGATTTTGTGTCAATGTATGAATAAAGATATATCAACATCATAATTATATAGTGTTTGCGTACGCTAAAAGCTTTGTTTACCACTAAATTTTTCTAGCCAATTTAACCTCTACACTGCTTTTTTTGTGAATGAGATAATATTTTTTATCAAAACATTCATTTAGACACTCTGGGAGATGTGAACCTACGCAATAGAAACATTATTGATACAATTCTGCAGGTGTTATCAGTTCCTGGTGAATTATTTGGATTAAGTCCATTAGCAGCAGTTTTTATTTCGTTCAATTTAAATAGCCTTCGGTATTGGCCTATCGAATGTAGTAATGTTAAGCAAAAAAGAACGAAAAGAAGAATATGTCAAAAAAATTTACACAATATATAAGAGTATGCTTTATAAATCATACACTGTGTAAGCATGTCTTTCTACGACGGCCTAGTTGATAGATTAAAAGAACGTTTTTATTCTTTTTGCTATATGTTTCAGTTGCTGGACATAGATGTTGGTGTTTTGCCCGGAAGTGCTGTAGAGGGCACCGTTAAACAGCTCAACCCAAGACTGCATGCAAAGTGTCGTCAAGTAGACACTACTGATAATGCCATCGATAGACTTATGTAAGTATTTGCATGTTTGGACTTTAAAACAAGAAAGACTTCCATAGGAAAGTAACAAAGCATGGTTTGATTTATTAGATACTAGGATAATGTTCTAATAACTTTGTCTTTTAACACTTTCTGAATTCAAGTAATTATCAGAACTGTTCCTTCCCTTTTGTACAGTTTATCTATGTGTTCCAAAGTATACAAAATGGGATATATTCGTACACACTGTCTAACCTTTGCTTTTGTCAACAATTTATACATACATGCTATATCATTTTCTATAAAATACATTCATGGCCGCAAGGGGAAAGTTCCTTTTTATTTATTTATCACCACTCAAAGTAAACTTTGTTTTAGCAGTAGTATTTATGTATCCACTGTAATAGATTCCCATAAGCAAATTCCTAGTGGGAAGCGATGTGTCATAAAAACTAATAAAGATAATGCCTGAGAAAAGTTTCATAAAAAGACATAAGAATACTATATAGACACAGTATTTGACAAGTCATGCAGCTATAAATAAAACGGTAATTTTGTTTTATGTTCCCTAATGGAGGCGTTTACTTGTTGAACTGAGCGTGCGCTCTGTCATCTTTTTGTCCTTAAATACGTATTTACAGCATTCTTTCAAGTTCAACGGCAGGTTAAGCCAATGTCTCGAGTTGTCTATATATACAAGTGAACCAATTATTATCATGCAGAATCTTATCTTTTTATTATTTAAACTGTGTACAGATAATTATTCATCTATTAGTCATACACGATATGATATTAACAAAGTTTGTTTGTTTAAGACATAAATCACACTCTGTTAAAGTGCTGGCTAGCTAATTCTTTTGTAATGTAAAGAACTAAACTGAACTTACCGCTAAAGCCGGTGCTAGGGGCGTGAGAGTTGTTGCATTTTTCATTATCCCTCACAAACCGAGTCTGCAATTTTCAATGTAATTCTGCTGAATTTAATGCTTCCGAGGGATCACTTTTTCCAGATATACATTATTTGATCACATGTAAATTGGTATTATTAAAATTTTATTTTAAAGCCAAGCAATACTGAATATAGAAAACATTTTCAAAAAATATCCTCCCATCATTAGTAAAAATGTACATGAATATTGCACTAACCTCCAATTCTTTACCATTTGTATTAAACTGGCAAAAAATATGTATTGAAACCAGAAAAAATATATCCTGGATAAGCATGTCAAACAATATATAAATGATACATCTATGATCTTCATAGAATTGCCATTATAAAAAAACAACAGGTTGTGATGCTCTGATTTTGATAAAATCACAGATCGACATTTTTCTTTCTGCGGCTGTTTCTAAAGTTAAGACAAACACCATTTTAATATCCAAATTTTGAGTCATGGCTCCAACAGGTGCTAGAGGAAGGGGGAATTCTTGCTTTTCATATGGCCGTCTATGAACAGAAGCATGCACTGTCGTTTTCAATAAAAAACTAAAGGACAAGCAAACAAAACTAATAAGTATCGAAAATATCTAAAATTAATTCAATCAAAAGAACAAAGTCATTTCATCTACTACATAAATTAAATTAAATACTTGAAAATGTACATTGTCACCGAGTGTCTGTATTTCATACAATTACCACGATGTTTCGATTGCTAAGAATGAATATACGTTTCGAACCTGTAAGACTTCTTTCAGTTCTTTATATTTCTAAATCTATATGCGAAACATTTATCTTTCACAATTAAAGAAAAATCTGGATAAAGTGTAATCCGTCGGAAGCATTAATCACAACAAAATTACATGAAAATTGCAGACTCCTTTTGATTGAGTCTGTACATAAGGGAAAATGAAAAAGTGCAAAATTTCTTACCCCCCCCCCCAGCACTGACTTGAACGGTACTTAATTTTTAACACTTAAAAATTGGTATCAATGATCCCGAAGGAGATTCATCTATCAGCGCATTACATTAGTTGATTCTTTTAAGATATAGTTCTCTCTCGTTGCCATATATTTTCTGAATTTCCTATTCTATGCAGTCCAAAACCGTATTGGCATTAAAAATATTTAATGGAGCAATTAGCAAACAAAAGAATTCAGTTTGTGTTAAATCTGTTGTTTCAGACATGAAAGGGTTCCTTGTTATTCTGATACATCGCTTAATATGTAGTTATTATCAATAATTGGATAAAATACATAAAACTAAAGGAGTTACCTTTATTATTGGGATATTGCCAATTTTTATGTCCTACCATGTTTGACCGAACGTTTATTATATAGACTGAGGATCAAATTTGTAGAACTTATTATGGCCCCAAACGCGAGAATTACTGTCGATCTGAAGTACATTTATATTTTACCGACATTATACATGAATATTAATAAGAGATAAGATGCCGATGGTTATGTATTTAGGATTGATAGGTAATTAATTAATGGTAGCAGAACAAAAATGCTCGAAATAAGATATTTAGTAACAACTCTTTAACAGACATATCTTTCAGGGTTCCATGCAGTACATGGCATAAAGACTACCATTATAAGTATATTAAACAATAAGGCATCTAAATACAGCAACACCAGTTTAACGATAACACTTCCACCTTAAGAAACAGTAAGGTCTTAAACAATAAAACTTCCGCCCCAGACAACGCATGGTCAAACAATATAACGTTCACCTAAAGCAAACATTGAGTTTTTACATAAAATGCCTCCACCTAAAGCAACACCTAGAGTATATAACACTTACATTATAAACTGAAGAATAAACCATCATATAACTTTTTCAAACAATAAGGCAAGACAAGCAAAATGCTTCATTTCTTGTTCAGAATTTAACCCTATCTTGTTTCGTATATTATACTTATTGATCCATGTTTCAGTCACAGAAATTTGGATGCTTACCTGGGTGATTATCCTATTCTTGACTATGCAAGGGCCAAACTAGACCCAGAATGTAAACTTCGTTTGCTCACACAGACATTTGGAGAGGACGGTTACGGCATTGGTTTACCAAAAGGCTCTCCTCTCAAGGTGAGTGTTTAAATGTAATACATGAAGTCAACTATTATGTTTATGGGCGCAGGGATGAATGCGAATGCGCTGAAATACAAGCAGGATTTTAAATATTTTTACGTGATACATGTTTAATCTTCTATGCCATAAAAACAAAGCTGGTTCTAGAAACAATATTTCACGACTCTTTTGGGAGCTCTGCTTTTATTTCTCTCGCAACATCTTGGCTAGGAAATGTAATTACGCAATGTATTAATTTCGCTTTGGAACATGATTTATACCGGAATTATAAAATTTGTCACTTTCCCAAGAAACGTAATTACAAGCTGTTCGTGGATTGTTTAGTTTGTGTAATAATGAAATAATGTCATGAAAACCTCTCAGACTTTTGTTTTATATTCCAGATGATAAATTCCTTATTTTTCTCTGAAATTAATTTATTATGTAATTAATATATGTTGTGCGGACAGCAAAGCTTTGCTAAGCAAGTTTGAATTTGCTGAAAAATATCAGCCTTCAATCTTATTACAAATATTAACTGCCATAACGGATTAGATATATACATGTATATATGATATGCAGTTTACTTCCTTTGTCCGAAACTATTAACCATTACAAAAATAAAATTATATCTCCATTTCTTTTTCATTATCTTGATAAAATGTCATCTATAGAGCATTATTTGAAATGAATTAATACCACGAATAATAAAGATCACATATAATTATAACTTAACTGATTATCATCATTACAAGTTTTTGTATTGTTGTTTTTTATGTTTAAAGATTTAGCGTATTGATGTGAAATATTTGTGTATTATGACTTAACATACAGAATATCCAAGGCAAAAACATTTGTTATGATCAGAAACAAAAAAGATATCTACGCTCTCACATTGTTTTCTTCAAAATATGTAGTCTTTTGCCATAAGCTTCCTGAAAAATAAATGTACCTCTTATCGATTTTGACTATGAATTAACGATATTAATAATTGACAGTCTACATATGTAACACATATATTCGATTATTTATCTAGTAATCACATAATAATCAATAATAAGCTTTAATGATTTATTTTTTATTTTAAAAGATGCCATTGTCAAAGAAGATTCAGAACTACCACGAGAGTGGGTATATAGAAGATCTTATAGATGTACATTTTGCTGATTCTCAGTGTTATAAACAACGCATAAAACAGGAAGATTCACGGCTAGAAGTGCAGCATCATGCCGGAAGTTTTGTTATGTTATGTGTCGGAATTATTGTAGGTGTAGGAGTACTATTTTTAGAACACGCCATCTTCAGATGGGTAGTGCCAGCATTAAGAAAAAAGCCCGGATTAAGTTTTTGGAAAAGCGTTCACGTGATGTTTTTCAGCCAGGTATGTACATTTTTATTTATAACAGTTTTTAAACCTACAAATATAAGCATTTTAACATACATATACACTTGTAACAGTATGTTAAAATGTACATCATGTTAAAATGTTGTTGACGTTGTAACTGTACGAAATGGTAAACTAAACTACATTACGACATTTACGTATGCTGTGAAAAATATGTGAAAAAAACTAACGGAGGCGTCCCTTTTTATGTCAAATAAAGATAAACAGCTGTTCATTTTGTCATAATACATGGACTTGATGTCACCTTTTGTTAAATGATTGTATTAATTGAAAGAAAACAGAGGTAAGATAAAACATCAAATCTATATGTATAATGAAAGTTTAAGTATAATCAAAGTATAATGTAAAGGAATCTGATGAGTATTTAGTTCATATTTCCTATTTAGCTTTCAACTGTGTGTATGCCCGCCCGCGTGAGCTGCATATATGATAAGCGTCTTCATCATCAATTAAGCTTCTTACATCATGGTATTAGGATATGATAAAACATGATAAAAAAGACATGATATATGCTACCAATTAATCAACCACTTTATATTTCGACCTAAGAGAGACATTCAATCAATGCATATTGTTGTGAATAAAAATCTTGAGTTGTCTTCAGCCAAAAATGATAAATAACGTGACCAAGTGTTTAACAGGGGATATATCTTCAAAAAAGGGAAATGTTCAGAGCAGTAAATGTATTTTGTTAACAACGTTTGATAAGTTAAGAAATGGTAATGGTTTGAATCTTGACAAATCTTACATGGGAGAGATGATATTATTTTAAAGGAATATGCCTCTTAAATAAGAGCTCGTTAGAGCACAACATGGGTCATGGAATTGTTTTCCCATATGATACTGATGAGTTAAAAGTGGACAAAACTGGTTTACATAAGTTATTTTTGCTTGTTTTAACAACGACTTGATAACATTATTTTGACTTTGAATATAAAATATTACGTTAAACATGTTAATAGGGATATAAGGCGACGATCTCTTTCTTTAAAAATATATGGAAAGAAGATTGCTTTCAAATAAGAAAATAAAAATGTTAAGAAATGATGTATTACGTTTATTGGTTCTTTATTGTTATATACGAAAATGCAAACACTATATATAGTCGTTGTATAATTTGTTAGTTTCGTTAGTTAGTTAGTTAGTTAGTTAATGTTATATAATATAATGATACATTTAAATTTTCTCTACAATACTCAACATTTGTTTGATAAACGTCTTAAAAGGATCATAATGATAAAGATGTTGATCAATTAGTTTACAAAATCATGGGAAATACTTATTATTAGGTTTAAAATCATAGGAAATAATTATTATTAGGTTTTATAAATCATTTATACTAATTCAAGTTAAAACATGCAGCCAAATTGTCTAGGCGATTTTCGTGTTCTTAGAAATCAATAGATAATAGTTTGTTGTTTTAAAAGAAAAAATACAACAAAAACACATTAAGAATCGGTTTGACGATTTTAATCAAAGCTATAAGAAAATATTTCTTAAGCATACAGTAATAAATCAAGGCAAAATAACTGAAGGCTTGTAGCAAACAATTCAGTGCCAAATACCCTCGACTTCTACTTTTGGCACTGATATGACACGAACAGTGTTATTTGTATAACTATTAAATAACCTTTTGACCTGAGAAAGGCTTTGATATTATGATCCGAGTTTCAATACTTAATGTGGACTAGGGTCACTAATGAGTCATTGATGACATGGCTGGCATATAGGTAGGTCAATTAAAATTACAAAAAAATGTAACTCAAATTTTATCCAAATAAAAAACGATAACGTCATCGCAAAGATAACAAATTACAAAATGTGGTACAGTTTCAAACTTCGATTTTGATATTCACCATGAGAAGCCTTAATAACAAAACATTAAGGGAAACGGTGGTCTAGAGATTACGGTGTCTGCGTCTCAACTCTTGAATCATGGGTTCGAGCCCTAATCGACCATGTTTCTTCATATGACACCAGTACTGGTTGGTTTCGGGAAGCGGACTTGAAAGTGATTAATATAAGTTGCTAGAACTTGTTTCGCAATCGAGTTCAAGTAAATATATTTTAACCAACAAAACATCATACAATAGAAATGAGCAGAAAATGTTTACAACAGACAAAAGCATTGTTCACTGAGATCGATTATGCTATTTCACATTTTTTCATTTATTTAGCTAACCCGATTTCTCTTTCAGAGTTCGAGCTGTTTCATCTATTCCGTTTTATTATCGAGGATCATTGAAACCTCGTGAGAATTGCCGAGACTAATAATTCAAGACAATGTAGCACTATATAAAGTTCTCATTTCATCTATATTGCAATAATACCCATCTCGGAAACAGTGATAAACTTTGGCAATAACTTTATACTTCAAACAGATGTCATTCCATCTAATATACTCTTTACAAAGAAAGAGAAATTGATCAGGTTTTAGAAGAAGTATATTTTTAGATTGACTTATTCTATATTATACGAGAAAACTGGTGGTAAAAGAGCAATTGAAAGATTTTTTCATTAGGAAATTTTAAGAACTGCCGCTTCAAACGGTTCTGTCTAAAGATAAACATGCTTCTTTTCTTGTAAGTATATACTTCCAATGAGGTTTTAGAATATATATTCAAGGTTTTATTCATTGCAATATCACCTGAGGAATTTTGTATGAAACAATGTTTTCTTAGTGTTCACCATCCATTAAAAAGCAATATTTGTAATGTTATACTCCAAAAACATTGATTCTTGTGTTGATTAAAGCTGAATGTTAAATGCTAAATTCTGCTTAAGCCGGTGCTAGGGGACGTGAACGTACCATCCATAAACAGTACCACCCATAAACAGTACCATCCATAAACAGTACCATCCATAAACAGATTCAATTATACCTTTTCTTTTTACCTTTTTGGACATTGTTAGGGATTTTTTTCTTTTTTTCTTTTTTTCATAATCATAATTCGGCTCATATACTGTTACATTTATGAAGGTCTTAGGATAAAGAAGAACTTCTAAACTTTGTCCATTTGACTATGTTCCATGTGTTAATCAACCTCTTTGTGTACTAGTATTGTATGTAGGATTATTCATGGCTTAAAGTATAAACATAAGTATATACTTATTGTAAAAGAAAATGCAGTCATTTAAAATACATGACACACTACATACATATCATATAAGCAAAACGAAAATCGGATTTAAATATTCAATAGTTGAATGTAAGGAACCTAGTTGATATATTGATAATATACTTATGTTATAGATCATTTATATTTACATCATAATTGATAAAAATATTTCTAAAATTTGGAAAATGTGAACGTCAAAATACCAATAATTTATGAACACAGGTACTAGAGTTTTAATGAAAAATTAACTTTAAAAATTACCGGGATTCAGAATTTGAATAAATTTGACTTTTTTATATCAAATTGTTTCTGAAAACAGATAATGACTGTATAGTTTGTGGAGGTAACTGTCAAAACAGTTAGTACGATGTTATTTCTTATAGAATGAATTATCCTAAACGATCAAATGAAAAATGTATAACCAAGCGATATACAGATTTTGATACGTAAAAATATATATTCGTTGTTTGTGTCCCTTTTTGTGTATTTATACATTGATACTTTCTGAACTGTCTTTCTCTGCTATTCTAGTAACCAAACGGTGTATTTGCTCTCACCCAATGATTGGCATAACCTTTTAATCTGTTCTAATTATTGTTTCTGTGAAGAATGTGAAGCAGTGTGACTTTTCGATATTGGGTGAAATGTGTCGTACTGAATTCCCGTTCGGTTAATAGCACAGATATGTTGTTGATAATAATGCTCCAGGCCATACTGTTTTTTACACTTTTGCTTGTCAACCATAAACCTGCTGAATTCATAAATAGATTTTCCTAGCTTCCATTGTTATGCCACGAATGAAAAAGATAGGGAAGCAGGCAGTGATAGGGTGGTCCTTAGAAACGAATGCACGTCTTGTAATCCTTGTGTGATAGATAATTTGAGTAGTTATATGCCTATGCATGACCAAAACTTTAGTAGGAACATTTACTATTGCTTTCAAAGTCATCGGATCAAAAGGTCAAGATCACCGTACACTTTATATAAAATTCCTGTCAGAGCAATTGCAATAAGTTGAGAAGCTTTTAGGCCAGGTTAACGAACCTTCATAGAAGCATTGTCCATGACCAGTTTCTGCCTCCCGTTGATTCTGAGGTCATTACGTTAAGGTTACAGTGATACATGAAATGCTTGTATTATAAACAACAAGATTTTCCTAGTCGATATGAAAATTAATTTATACGTTTACACTCGTCATTCATTTAGATCGGATATCAGACGTTTTCTTAAATATATTCAAGAATAAATATTGATATACAAAATAAATATTGATATACTCAATACTTTTCTCAATGATATTAGATATAAACGTATGAGTTATAACACATTATATAGACTTATATCTAACATTAATTGTTATATGGACAGAAGCTTTTCCTTTTTATTTGTACATGAAAGGTCAATGTTACACTCTTTATTGCATCAAACATTTGAAAAAAATAAGCCTCAGTAAACGGAGCTTTGTAGAGAAATTGCCATTGTCAGAAAAAACCCATTGATTTTGAAGTCAATGTCACGGTGACTTATTTAATCCTAGTCTAATATATAACAAGTATTTCTCAAGTCACAGACTTGTGAATCTTATCTGTTATAGAAGCGTTATTTCATACGAAACTTACCAGCACATGACTTTTATACTATGCATAATTATGTAAATATGCCCCACTGATAGCTAATAAAGAGGTGACACATGTCCCATTGAAAATTTAAAGTTTAGTCAGCACAAGGGAGGAATGACTTCATTGCGATGTAAAGAAACTCTATAATAATAATTCTAAATGATGAATCAGTGGGTCTCTATACTGGCGACAAAGGCTAATCACTGTCCTTGTCAAAGATTTTATGATATTTGTTAAATTGTATGTGTGTTTTTAATGCTTCATCAATTTATATATTCTTGTATATATGATAAAGACGTCTAAATGAATGTCAAGTGTAAACATATACTTGTAGATTTGCTTCACTTATGAATTACCTATACTTACAAACATTGAGGATTTTAGCAGTAAAACGCATATAACATTTTAGTAAACTGTTTGTTTTATCAAAGGAACTCCGCTGAGGTCGAAAGTCTACAAACATAAATTTGAATTTCTTACATAGATCGGCTTGGGCACTTAAAACAAAAATATATGCAAAAGATAATTAAGAAATTTACTCATAGATAAACTGAAAATCGTATTATTGTTTTATTCCTGGCCCGGTCTGTGTGAAAAGCGTTTTAATGCTTTTCAATTTTGCTCATTTATAATCATACTAAAACAAACGGAGGGAACGAATGATCTGAAAATTTTGCACACAAGTTATTGATCTAGAACTGGATCAAATGGAACAGTTATGTTGAAAAAACATTCCAGTCCTTAATTTTTAAAATATCCAGTGGAGGCCTTTTATATGAAAAATGTGACTGTTTATTAAAACTATCCCCCCCCCACCGAAGATTGTATTAAATGATTCGATAAGAACTTGTCTGACCTTTTAACCTTAATGGCATTTACTGAAGGGCAATATGTTAGAAACGATCAAACTATTGAAATCATCGGCTAAAAAGGCTATTCATAATAAAAATATTCCCCGTTATTGGTTTGGTTGATTATTTCCGGATATTTTGAAATCTGAAGGAATGTTAATCTTGGACATTAGGCGAAATGTCTAGGAATTGATGAAAGCGTTAGCCTATTAACGCTTCCGATCGATTGCAAACTAGGATAACTTGTTTATCTATTTCAATAAATCTAATGTAGACAGGATTTAATTTTCCAGTTTGTGTTTGCAATTGTCGGGTTTTATTTACAGGAAATACATTTCTAGAAATGATCCAATGAGAATGCTAATCATTGCGGACTTTATTCAAGTCGCTATGAAGCTCTAAATTAGATATTCTTTGCTGTCTACCTTTAACAGCGTGCAAATGTATATTTCGCATCCACACAGATGTGAATGATAATTATTTCGCCATGCGCATCTGTATGAATTGAAGAATGCAGCATAATTCTAAAAAAGTCTTTAAAGTATTTATGATGCGTTTCAAGATAAATGAAGTATTGCAATCGAAAGTGAAATAGAATAACAATAGTAGTTGGGAAACAATAAAATAATTTTTTGGCAAAGAAAATTATGATGAGTTTTCAAACTCTACAAGCTATTCTTTTATGTTAAAATATTATCTGTATCTATTTGATTGTTAAAATTTATGTTTTTGTGTTGATGTGTTTGTACTTTCCTAGTTAGAGATAAACTTTCCATGTTATCAATGCCGGATATATCATTAAAATTATTTTTAAAAAATGCATATTTTTAAATTTTTAAAAATATAATATTTAGCAGATTTAATGTTATAATGCGTCAAAGAAGTGGTGTAGCTATCATTTTAATAGACGTTATTCGGAACTCGGCAAATGTGTTTTTTTTTTCAGCTAATCTGTAGGTACAAACTAATTTAACCGTTATAGCTTCACGGTGCACCCTCACGTCACAATAGATAAGTCAACCTGTTTCGCTTATTTTTGAAGCTGTAACTGTAAAACGTTTGTTTAGCTTGGAAAAACCCAAATATTCTTAATTCCGAATTAAGTCTTTTTATAAATATGTTTATAATTTGAGGTAACATGGAAGAGAGGAGATTTGAAGATTTACTTTTTTAACCGATGGGAGTTGTAAAGGACGCCATGGTGATTAAAAGCATTATTTCACAAAGAATATAAAATGCGCACTTAAAGGCGGCTTTTTTGTATAATTACAATTATAGTGAATTAGTATTTTGTGTAGAAGCCAAAATACTACTTTATATACATTTTGTTACTTTTATGACACATTATTTAACATTTATTACTACTTTCTTTAAGTAACAAGCATCTAGAATTCTCTAAAACCTTAATTTAAACATTATAAAATCATGTTTACCCTTTCTAAAGAACTAAAAAATTTTTTGTTTCGGAGGCATGATGTGCTTTTAAAATGGCATTGGCATTAAGCCCATTCAAGGGCCGAGGTAAAAGTAAAAATAACTTTAAATTTTGCCATATTTGTGTTCAATTGATATTTTTTATAGAAAAAAATTAATGATCCTCATGAAACATGAATATATCTATAAATAACTTTAACGTTCAATTTTTAACAATTATGTGACTTATTTTAATCATAACCTTTTTTCATTATCAATCACCATTATCATAGACAATGTCTTAAATTACTAATTCAACTCGATTTGACAGCGAAATAATGAGTATAATGACAAAAATATTGATGAAACGCAATCATTACATGTTGTGTGTGTACTTTAGATAACAACGCTTTCCGTGTGATTGACAATAGCTTATAATGGACAAACCTCTTCTTACATAGAGATTCAAAGTTATAATTAAAGAATGGTCATCATTACCCCTTCTAATAATGCACAGGTCGGTATTAATATTCTGAATCGTGATAGTTTGGCATCATGTATACTGTTTGTATTCCTTCTCTATAATGAAGTTTGAAATAAGAGCTGTTTCAAGGATTATTGCAAATACATGTAGTTAAAGTCGCCCTGTTGTTGATTGATTATCAAAATAAAACATTCAGCGTCAGATTGTCTATTACCAAAGATTCAATTGTGACTTAATATCTCAGTTCATGTATTATTTAAAACTGAGGAAAGATACAGATAAAACTGAGGAAAGTTACAGAATGGGAAAGGGGATAAAACTGAGAAAAGTTACAGGATGGGAAAGGAGAAAACTAATATTAGTTAACGCTATGTAACATTGTGCTAGGGACGTGTGAGATGTTATATTATTTATCTCTTGAAATAAATTAACAACTGGAGTCTACAAGTAATGTGTTTGATTGCACTTCGCACTCCCAGAGGACTTGCTTCAGATTTTATCAATTTCAAGCAGAATAAATTGTGTTGGCTTTGTTGATAAACAATTTGAATACTTTTGTACTTTTGATAAAATACATATTTGTTTATGTACTTCTTCAATAATTGAATATTTGTGTTAAGGAATAATGCAAAACAACAGTATTTGGCAGGCAGCAGTAAATATAGATTTTAACTTGATTTTTTATATTCTGTTGGTTTTACTCATCGAATGTTTTTACACTTATCCTCCATTATGTTATATGAAATATTCATAATATTTATTTTGCCAGTTGATATCTCGTTAAAAACACATGCATTCTGTTTTTCGGAGTCATTCGCCGCTTCTTTTACAACTATAAGGAAAATATCACATTGAAATGTCCAGGATTATTGCGGTATGAACACATTTGCGATGTTTCTTCATCGTGTATGACCCTAATGTATGCTTAAGCCGGTGTTAGCCGGTGTGAACAGTACTGTCACCGTCCATGAAGAGACAGGATCAATCTGAGCCTGCAACAGTTTTTAGTACTGCCATTCTGTTATAAATTTGGACAACATGTATTCGTAGATTTTATTAATAGATGAAAATGGTTTTCGAAGATCTTAAAGTATTGGTTCTAGACATGCATTACAATAATGTAGCTACTACTAGCTAGCGTGTAAGTAATGTCATTATTTTAACATATATGAAAACAAACAAAGTACAGAACATCACATAAGAAAAACATCAAGCACCGAATAAAAAAGCAGGAGAGGGCACGAAAGTCGGAGTCGTGACTATTATTTGGCATAGTGAGGGACGTGAATTTACATTTGTTTTGGCAAAATGTTGCACATTAATTCTAAGAACGTTTTGTACCATTTTTTAAAGAAAAGATATGAGACCTTAGTTGAGATGAATTATTGGACATGTTTTAAAAGTGATTATATTAGAATATTTCATACAACTGTTCTAGATTTGCATTAATTGTAAAAGCAACTTTAGGGTTTACATCAGTAAAAGTATAAGCCTACAGAAATTTGATTTAACAGCTATATCAACAAATATAAATCTTAAGTAGGTGGATCGATTTCAACTGAAAGCCATATCTATTTTTATCAGATATATACATCAGTTTTAATTGATAGATATATATTAAGGTTCAAACAAAGGGCATTTTTGGTACATCTATTAAACCGGCTATCGATGTGTTATTATTGTATTTCAGAAATATATATTCACATAAGAACAATTATGTCAAGGAAATCGTGTCTTTTTTGTTGCATACACCAAAAATAAGGATATAAAAGAATCACTAAAACGTTTGAATAACTTTGCTTAAATTGGAATTACGTGACGTTAAATATCAAGTTACTATTTCCTGAATAAACGGAACATTGCAATATGATTTTTGAAACATTTGCTTAATTAATTTATAGCAGACGTGATCAAAAGACGTTTGTCCTCTCAATCATTTTATTCTCTTTGTTATTTCTGTGTGTTTAATTACATGTATATCAAAATTATAAAAAAAAGAAAACCTCTACAGTACCTGTAAAATAGGAAAAGTTAAAGCCCCCCCCCCAATGCACAAAACAACGAAACTGAAAATGCTGCAGATTCGGTTTTATCGAGCTTGTTCATGGACAATAGTGGTAGGTAGATGCAAGAGCTACCCGCACCGAAATAAGAAGTTTACAAAAATCATAAACAATGGCGAAAATTTGAATGTACAATCTGTCGCGGGGAAAAAACATTGACCTTATAAAAATTTGCACAAAATGTAGTTTGCCTTTCCTTACTGGAAATGTCACTCAATCACGAAGCATTTTTGTTGTTGTTTTTGTAATTTATATGAAATCGTTGATAATGCAATTCGTTTTCATAACATTAAGCATAAAACATAACAAAACAAATCAGCTTTTCTTTCTACCTATGTCTATATGAAATAGAATGGTACTTACTGTACAAAATACATAATGAACTAAGAGTTTAAAAGCTTAAGGGACATGAGAAGTTATTTTTGTGGGAGAATGTGTCAAAATGTTCATTACTTTGATACAAATTGTCAGCATGAGTCTACGAGTAATGCGCTTGGTTATAAGTTGATTCCCAGAAGGTTTGCCTCAGACTTCATCAAAGTCAAAGAAATTGCCTTGTCTATGTTGATAAAATTCTGGATTACATGTTACGCATATGTTATAAAGTAAAGATGCATATGGGTATATTTGGTTCATCCAGCTCTCGATGTGATATGATTGTATTTCTTCAGCAGATGCAGAACTAATCTGTTTCATAATTTATAATTGAACTCTTATATCAGATGACCTAGTTGTTTACCAAGTGACATACTTTTTATTTCTTTAAGGTAAAATTATAAAATTTGGACCATTTACTCATTTATTAATACATGTATACAGTTTGACCTTATTACCTTTCTAAGATACTGCAATGAAATTTTGACAATACGTATGTACAATTTAAGGCTAATATTAGCCGAACTAGATTTGACCTAGTGACCTTTATTTATTTTTACTAATTGCTTTTAAATATAGTCCTTTTGAACTGTTTCAAAATCTTACCTAAGTTTTGACATCGTGAGATACTTTTTTGTTTCTTTTGATGAAGACATGAACTTTGAAAATGAATATAGTTTCATATTCATAATTAAACACTGTTAGCTGACCTAGTTACTCATTCCATGACCATATATCACCGGGACAACCATTTGTTAGCGATTGTTATTAATATTTAAATATTAATATTTGATATAAAGTGTTACCACGGTTTCCATTAGATTTGACTCATTCATCTAATATTTTACCATGTTCGAACATGCAAAAGTTTTTATTTGGTCAAAAATTCTGACAAATTTATTAATTGAAGAAACATTCAAAATTGTAACTAAGCTAGTTTGATAAAACTTAACCGAAAAAAAACTCCTTTTTCACAAAATGACCGAATAAATCAAAGCAATCATTGAAACAAACTTATGTGTGGACAACGGACATGGAACATTGACAAGGTAATACTTACAGATCATTTTGAGCTAACGATTTGTATTGAAATACCGATAGTGTATTAACAATAAATTAAATACTGTTAAAGTCAATGAGCATAATTTTATTACAAAAAAAAAATGTTCACTTTTTTCATTTAAATAATATATATTTTCAACAAGGACTTTTATCAACAACATATTTACAAGGAACATAGTACAGAGGAGCAATGAACCATTTTAAACAATTTTATTTACATCAGAGTAAACGTATAAAATACTACGAGTTAACACGGTTTTCCATTTGATTAAACCTAGTGATCTTATTTTTGGCCATGTTTAAACTTGTCCGAGCTTTTACAGTCAAATATTCTGAAAAAGTTTCTAAGGAGCAATGAAATATAATTGTACTGAATCTGAAAGTGTCATGAGATTATATTATTATACATGTACTTATTGTAAAGAGATCGGAAGAAATAAAATTCTTTATTCCTACAGAGAGTAACTTGCATTGGTTGTTTAGTTGTTTCGTTTCCATTTTCACAAATCAGAAATATTGTAGTCATAAATGTTTCGAAAAGCTATTAAATGAATACTTCACACTTGTACCAACTCCTTTTTTCGAACTAGTCTACGAGATTAACTGTAAATTATGTAATCAGATAGAAGTCCTTGCATTTATTGGACGATGACATAAAAGATGAAATATTATGTATGATTACCTTCAACGAAGCTAATTCTATTTCAAGGATTCGAAATAGGTTGCGTAAAACCCTATTATTAAAAAACAAACGTTTTAGAGACTAATAGAGTCAGACAAATATAACAGAAAGAGTAAACTAACGACAAAGAATCTCGTTTAAATTGGTACTAGGGATGTGTTAGATGATACATTATTCAACCAACGATATATAATCTCGTTTAAATTGGTACTAGGGATGTGTGAGATGATACATTATTCAGTCTTTTAAACAAATGGCAATACGAGGCTACAATATATGTGTTTGGTGGAAGTCTGCATTCCCAGAAGATCTGCTTCTTATTTTATCAATGTCAAACAAATTGATTTGTCTGTAATAATGAATATTTTGTTAAAACATTGGTTGTCTGTGTACACTTTTGTCTGCCTTGTTATTATATATCGAAATAATGCTCTACTGTATATCGAAATAATGCAATTCTTATAAGAAACGATTTATTATGAATAGGGTCTGCTGTAAAAAACAATTCCTTTTCATATTTATTTCTATATCTACAGAAAAAGTACTTACCAATGTTATTTCAGTTGCTACTTTTGTTGCTAACTTGCATTTTATGAAATGTTATTATTGTATCTATAACATTGTATGATTGTAGTGAACAGTTTACATGGAACATAATTTTCATCCTTAAATGTCGGGTTCTGCCTTGCATGGTGCTATTGGGTGTGAACGGTAAATTGCTTTTACCACTATCGTTTATAAAAAACATCAATTAGTAGCTCTCCCTTTTGTGGTATTTAGGTGAAAAGTCAATGCGGCTGTGACACTCTTTATAACAGCAAACATTTTAAGAAGTAATAAGCCTCAGTTTACGAAGAATTGTAGGAATATTGGGATTGTCAGACAAAGAATGCTTTTGAAGTCAAGGTCTTAGTCACTAATGTAATTATTGTCTTATGTATAACTTATATTTCCCAAGTCACAGGCTTATGAATCTTATCGGCTATAGAAGCGTTATTCAATACGAGACTTATCAGCATAACACATGACTTTTATGAACGAGGCATAATTATGTAAATATGCCCCACTGATAGCTAATAAAGTGGTGTCAAAAGTAACATTTAAACATTTTAGTTGTAATGTCCATTATCAATTTTGGAGAAATGGGAATGAATTTAAAGTTTAGTCAGCACAAGAGAGAAGTGACTTGCGATTTTAACAAACCCTATCATGATTATCATTCTCAATGTATCAGCAGGTCACTATACGGATGACACAGTCTAATCACTGTCCTTTTAAAATATTTGTTAAATTATGCGTGTTTTTAATGCTTCATCATTATATCTATTCTTGTATATATGATAAAAATGTCTTAATGAATGTCAAGTTTAAACATATACTCGTAGATTTGCTTCACTTATGAATTTATACTTATGCTTACAAACCTTGAGGATTTTAGGATTATAATACATTAAACATTTTAGTAAACTGTTTGTTTTATAAATGGAACTCCACTGAAGTCCAAAAGCCTACAAACATAAAATTTGAATTTCTTACATATATCAGCTTTGGCAATTAAGACAGAAAGATATGCAAAAGATAATTGAGAAATATGCCCATAGATCAACAAAAATGTATTTTTGTGCAATTTGTGGCCCGGTCTGTGTGAAAAGCATTGTAATGCTTTTCAATTTTGAGTCCTTTTATATGAAGACTGTAACTGTTTATTAAACCCCCTCCCCCCGAAGATTGTATGAAATGATTCGATAAGAACTTGTCTGACCTTTTAACCGTAATAGGCAATATGTTAAAAACGATCAAACTATTGAAATCTTCGGCTAAAAAAGGCAATTCATAATATAAATATTCCCCGTTATTGGTCTTGTTGATTATTTCCGGATATTTTGAAATCTGAAGGAATGTAAATCTTGGACATTAGGCGAAATGTCTAAGAATTGATGAAAGCGTTAGCCTATTAACGCTTCCAATTGATTGGAAACTAGGATAACTTGTTTATCTATTTCAATAAATCTAATGTAGACAGGATTTAATTTTCCAGTTTGTGTTTGCAATTGTCGGATTTTATTTACAGGACATACATTTCTAGAAATGATCCAATGAGAATGCTAATCATTGCGGACTTAGTTCAAGTCGCTATAAAGTTCTAAATTAGATATTCTTTGCTGTCTATCTGTAACAGCGTCCAAGCCAAACAGCAGCTGCTGCTGTGAATGACAATTATTTCGCCTTGCGCATCTGTATAAATTTAAGAATGCAGCGTAAATTGTAAAAAAATCTTTAAAAGTATTTATGATGCCTTTTATACTCAATGAAGTATTGCAATCGCATGTGAAATCAAATAACAAAAAAAGTTGGGAAACAATTAAATGATTTTTTGGCAAAAAGCATGCATATGATGCGTTTTCAAACTGAAGTGTTGGTTAAACGTGTGGATAAAAATGAAAATCAAATACAGTGTAATTCTTTATTCTACAAGCTTTTCTTTTTATTAAAATATTACCTGTCTTTATTTGATTGTTAAAATATCTGTTTTTTTGTGAAATACTTTAAAACTAAGTACTTAGTATATTATCATTCTTTCCTAGTTAGAGATAATAGACACATTGATCTTTCCATGTTATCAATGTCGGATATATCACTAACAATTTTAAAAAGGCATATTTTAGAAAATTTAATGTGATAATGCGTATAATTATCATTATAATAGACGTAATCCGGAACTCGGCAAATGTGTGTTTTTTCCCAGCTAATATATAGGTACAAACTAACTTTAACCGTTTAAGCTTTACGGTGCCCTTCACGTCACAATAGATAAATCAACCTGTTTCGCGGATCGCTTATTTTTGAAGCTGTAACTGTAAAAAGTTTGTTTGTATCTACGGATTAGCTTGGGAAAAAACAAATATTTTTAACTCCGGAGTAAGTCTATAAGTACAGTTATAGTGAATTAGTATTTTGTATGGAAACTAAAATACTACTTTGTTGACATTTTGCTACTTTTATGACAAATTATTTCACATTTATCGCTACTCTCTTCAGGTAACAAGCATCTATCATTCTCTAAAACCTATATTTAAACATAATAAAATCATGTTTACCCTTTCTAAAGAACTAATTATTTATTTATTTCTGAGGCATAATGTGCCTTTAAAATGGCATTGACATTAAGCCCATTCGAGTGTAAATTGCGAGTGCCGAGGTAAAAGTAAAAATAACTTTAAAAATGTGCCATATTTGTGTTCAATTTGATATTTTTATTGAAAAATAATGAATGATCCTCATGACACATGGATATTTCTATAAATAACTTTAACTATCATTTTTAACAAGTATATGACTTAATATATTTTAACCATAAACAATTTTTCATTATCAATCACCATTATAATAGTCAATGTCTTAAGTTACTAATTCAGCTCAACTTGACAGCAAAATAATGAGTATAAGGTCACTTTTCATGACAAAAATGTCGGTGAAACGCAATCCTTAAATGTTGTGTGTGTACTTTAGATTACAACGCTTTCCGTGTGATTAACAATAGCTTATAACTAACATGGAGATTCATGGTTTTAGTTAAAGAATGGTCACCCTTGTAATAATGCACAGGTCGGTATTAATATTCTGAATCGTGATAGCTTGGCATCTAAACTATTTGCAATCCTTCTCTATAATGAAGCTTGAGCAAGAGATGTTTCAAGCTTAGCGGCGGTAGAAATGATTGCAAATACATGTAGTTAAAGTCGCCCTGTTGATTGATTATCAACATAAAACATTCAGCGTCAGATCGTCTATTACCAAAGATTCAATTGTGACTAAATATCTCAATTCATGTATTATTTAAAACTGAGGAAAGTTACAGAATGGGAAAGGGGATAAAACTGAGGAAAGTTACAGAATGGGAAAGGAGAAAACTAATATTAGTTAACGCTATGTAACGTAGTGCTAGGGACGTGTGAGATGTTATATTATTTATCTTTTGAAATAAATTAACAACTGGAGTCTACAAGTAATGTGTTTGCTTGCACATCGCACTCCCAGAGGACTTGCTTCAGATTTTATCAATTCCAAGCAGATTAAATTGTGTTGTCTTTGTTGATAAACAATTTGAATACTTTTGTACTTTTGATAAAATACATATTTGTTAATGTACTTCTTCAATAATTGAATATTTGTGTTAAGGAATAATGCAAAACAACAGTATTTGGCAGGCAGCAGTAAATAAAGATTTTAACTAAAATTTTAATATAAATGTTTTTACACTGATCCTTCATTATGTTATATGAAATATTCATAATATTTATTTTGCCAGTTGATATCTCGTTCAAAACACATGCATTATGTTTTTCGGAGCCATTCGCCGCTTCTTTTACAACTATAAGGAAAATATCACATTGAAATGTCCAGGATTATTGCGGTATGAACACATTTGCGATGTTTCTTCAAAAAAGTACAGTTAACAAAGTTGCCAAATATATATACTTTGCGAACAATTTAAGAAATTAAAAGATGGATGATATCGAGTATACTTCTCTGACTATTCTGTATGTTTTGTTTTTTGTTTAGCTTCATTTCAAGTTCACATCAGTATATGATTGTAAATATTGGCTATATGCACCTTTCAGGTGTTTAATGCTTAATAAATGTTGTTGTTGTTGTTGTTGTTGTTGTTGTTTCTTCATCGTGTATGACCCAAATGTATGCTTAAGCCGGTGTTAGCCGGTGTGAACAGTACTGTCACCGTCCATGAAGAGACAGGATCAATCTGAGCCTGCAACATTTTTAGTACTGCCATTCTGTTATAAAGTTGGACAACATGTATTCGTAGATCTTACTAATAGATGAAAATGGTTATCGAAGATCTTAAAGTATTGGTTCTAGACATGCATTACAATAATGTAGCTAGCGTGTAAGTAATGTCATTATTTTAACATATATAAAAACAAACAAAGTAGAGCGAGGCAGAACATCACATAAGAAAAACATCAAGCACCGAATAAAAAAGCAGGAGAGGGCACGAAAGTCGGAATCGTGACTATCATTTGGCATAGTGAGGGACGTGAATTTACATTTGTTTTTGGCAAAATGTTGCACATTATTCTAAGAACGTATTGTACCATTTTTTAAAGAAAAGATTAGAGACCTTAAGTGAGATGAATTATTGGACATGTTTTGAAAGTGATTATATTAGAATATTTCATACAACTGTTCTAGATTTGCATTAATTGTAAAAGCAACTTAAGGGTTTACATCAGTAAAAGTATAAGCCTACAGAAATTTGATTTAACAGCTATATCAACAAATATAAATCACAAGTAGGTGGATCGATTTCAATTGAAAGCCATATCTATTTTTATCAGATATATACATCAGTTGTAGCAAAAGGTTTACTTTAATTGATAGATATATATTGAGGTTCAAACAAAGGTCATTTTTGGTACATCTATTAAACCGGCTATCGATGTGTTATTATTGTATTTCAGAAATATATATTCACATAAGAACAATTATGTCAAGGAAATCGTGTCTTTTTTTTGTTGCATACACCAAAAATAAGGATATAAAAGAATCACTAAAACGTTTGAATAACTTTGCTTAAATTGGAATTAATTGACGTTAATATCAAGTTACTATTTCCTGAATAAACGGAACAATGCAATCTGATTTTTGAAACATTTGCTTAATTAATTTAAAGCAGACGTGATCAAAAGACGTTTGTCCTCTCAATCATTTTATTCTCTTTGTTATTTCTGCATTAAAGTGTATTTAATTACATGTATATCAAAATTATAAAAAAAGAAAACCTCTACAGTACCTGTAAAATAGGAAAAGTCCCCCCACCCCAATGCACAAAACAACGAAACTGAAAATGCTGCGGCAGATTCGGTTTTTATCGGCCTTTGTTCATGGACAATAGTGGTAGGTAGATGCAAGAGCTACCCGCACCGAAATAAGAAGTTTTACAAAAATCATAAACAATGGGCGAAAATTTGAATGTACAAGATCTGTCCGGGGGAAAAAACATTGACCTTCCATAAAAAACCGGCTTTGCACAAAAATTGTAGTTTGCCTTTCCTTACTGGAAATGTCACTTCAATCACGAAGCATTTGTGTTGTTGTTGTTTTTGTAATTTATATGAAATCGTTGATAATGCAATTCGTTTTCATAACATTAAGCATAAAACATAACAAAACAAATCAGCTTTTCTTTCTACCTATGTCTATATGAAATAGAATGGTACTTACTGTACAAAATACATAATGAACTAAGAGTTTAAAAGCTTAAGGGACATGAGAAGTTATTTTTGTGGGAGAATGTGTCAAAATGTTCATTACTTTGATACAAATTGTCAGCATGAGTCTACGAGTAATGCGCTTGGTTATAAGTTGATTCCCAGAAGGTTTGCCTCAGACTTCATCAAAGTCAAAGAAATTGCCTTGTCTATGTTGATAAAATTCTTGATTACATGTTACGCATATGTTATAAAGTAAAGATGCATATGGGCATATTTGGTTCATCCAGCTCTCGATGTGATATGATTGTATTTCTTCAGCAGATGCAGAACTAATCTGTTTCATAATTTAGAATTGAACTCTTATATCAGATGACCTAGTTGTTTACCAAGTGACATACTTTTTATTTCTTTAAGGTAAAATTATAAAATTTGGACCATTTACTCATTTATTAATACATGTATACAGTTTGACCTTATTACCTTTCTAAAATACTGCAATGGAATTTTGACAATACGTATGTACAATTTAAGGCTAATATTAGCCGAACAAAATTTGTCATAATGACCTTTATTTTATTTTACTAATTGCTTTTAAATTCAATCCTTTTGAACTGTTTCAAAATCTTACCTAAGTTTTGACATCGTAAGCTACTTTTTCTGTTTCTTTTGATGAAGACATGAACTTTAAAAATGAATATAGTTTCATATTCAAAATTAAACACTGATGTTAGCTGACCTAGTGATCCATCCCAGATGGCCATATATCATCGGGACAACCATTTGTTAGCGATTTGCATTAATATTTCAATAATATTATTTGATATAAAGTGTTACCCCGGTTTTCATTAGATTTGACTAATTTATCTAATTTTTACTATGCTCGAACATGTCCATGTTTTTATTTAGTCAAATATTCTGACAAATTTATTAATTGAAGAAACATTCAAAATTGTGACTAAGCTAGTTTAATAAAACTTGGCCGAAAATAAATCTCCTTTTTCCCAAAATGATAGAATTAGTCTAAACAATCATTGAAACAAACTTGTGTGAGGACAACGGACATGGACCATTGACAGGATAATACGTATAGATCATTTTGAGCTAACGATTTGTATTGAGTTACCGATAGTATATTAACAATAAATTAAATACTGTGAAAGTCAATGAGCATATTACAAAATAAATGTTCACTTATTTGATTTAAATAACATATATTTTCACAAGGATTTTCATCAAAAACATATTTACAAGGAATATAGTACCGAGGAGCAATGAACCATTTTAAGCAATTTTATTAACATATGAGAGAACGTATAAAATACTACGAGTTAACACGGTTTTCCATTTAATTAAACCTAGTGATCTAGTTTTTGGCCATGTTTAAACTTGTCCGAGCTTTTACAGTCAAACATTCTGACAAGGTTTCTATGGAGCAATGAAATTTAATTGTACTGAATCTGAAAGTATCATGAGATTGTATTATTATGTTCATTGTAAAGACATTGGAAGACAAATTCTTTATTCCTACAGAGAACGACTTGCATTTGTTGTTTTGTTGTTTCGTTTCCATTATCACAAATCAGCACTATTGTACTCATAAATGTTCCGAAAAGCCATAAAATGAATACTTAACAGTTGTACTAACTCCTTTTTCCACAAAATCGTGAAGACTACTCTACAAGATTAACTATAAATTATGTAACCAGATAGTCGTCCTTGCAATTATTGAACGATAACATAAAAGATGAAATGCTATGAATGATTATCTTCAACCAAGCTAATTCTGTTTCAAGGATTCGAAATAGGTTGGCTAAAACCTAATTATTAAAAACCAAATGTTTTAGAGACTAATAGAGTCAGACATGTATAACAGAAAGAGTAAACTAACGATATAGAATCCCGTTTGAATTGGTACTAGGGATGTGTGAGATGATGCATTATTCAGTCTTTTAAACAAATGACAATACAAAACTACAATATATGTGTTTGGTGGAAGTGTGCATTCCCAGAAGACCTGCTTCTTATTTTATCAATGTCAAACAAATTGATTTGTCTGTAATAATGAATATTTTGTTAAAACATTGGTTGTCTGTGTACACTTTTGTCTTCCTTGTTATTATATATCGAAATAGTGCAATACTATATATCTAAATAATGCAGTCTATAATAAGAAACGTGTGATTATGAATAGTCTCTGCTGTAAACAACAATTCATAAACGGTAAATTGCATTTACCACTATCGTCTATTAAAAAAAACTCATCAATTATACTGAGTTTTCAATATGTTTTGAATTTCATCTTTTTCGTCCATTTTGTTTGGTTTGGTCAACACGTGTAAGGTTATGAAACTAGGACAAATTAATTTGTGTGCGCTGTCTTCTATGTGTTGCACCATTTACAACAGCAAAGGAAAATATCAATGTAGTTTAGCGCATAGAATTTTTCTTGGCTTTGTTAAAAATTGGTTTTGTCTTTTTATAGAGAATTATTTATCACCGCAATGTCTCTTCTTTCTGCCTTAACAGACAGAAAAATGTATTTCCTTTAACTAAATGTCAATAAGAATGTACATTAATGTATCCATTTATATCACTTATGTCGTTATTCTACTGAATTATTTTACCGTAAATTTAAACATATTTCACCATTTATCTTAGAAAAACGTCAAGCAATGCTGGTTGATGTTGTATACATACTGAGTCATATGTACGTGGCACATTGTTACGTAATTTATCCAGGAATCTTTACTTTGTTTTGGACGTGTGTATGTTTATCATTATTATTCACTATTAATTGTTGAAATGTTTTACAAATTAATTTTAAAAACGGACGGCATGTAATTTTCATGTTGTCTTTAGCAAATTTATCGCTATAGAAGTTTTGTTTTCATTTGATAAATGAACTAAAACATGGTTTGAATATGAAAATTAGTTAATATTTTGCATGGCAATGCTTTTAAGATACAAAATTAGAAAACTGACGATGAGTTTCAGATGACAGAATAAAAACCTGTATAGATTATGTTTAAAAAACCTGTAAAACTCAAATTATATTTGTTAAGATAATAAACTGGATAAGAGAGATAAATTGCCGAATGGAAAAAAAACACTTTTATTTCTTTAAAAAAACGAGAATGATAAGCCTCCAATATATTTACTTACTCTTCATTGCTGTAAAATATTGATGATAGACCTTTGTTAGAAATTGTAGATAACGCCATTTTATGATACCTTGTACAATTATATGGTACATTGCGATCCTCAGTTTTATTGACCGAAATTTTATTAAACATCATAAAATTTGCACAGTTCCTGATTACAATATTAGGTTTCTGAGTCTAGAAAAACCTTGAATATTTAAAAAAAAAAAAGCCTAGGTATTTTGGTCTGTAAATCATCGGCCAAAATTATTTATAACATTGCTTTTCATTTTTTTAATTTGCATATACACTATTAAGTGTTAGTTATGATAAACGCGTTTATTGATATGATTATCTATATACCATTGAAATTAAACATAAGAAAATATTACATAGAGTACACATGCAATATAGATATGAATGCATATTTTCATATATGCGTATTTTATTCGCTGTCAGACTGTGTTGTATATTTCAAAAGATTGACTATTTTAATGGCGATTGAACAATAATTGACAATAGCAAACGTTTAGGATAAAAATGAATACTGTCTAAAATTTGCAAAAGGTCTACCCCACTTTTTTTTAAATTGAACATTACCGATACTTGTTAAGTGATATTTATAAATGTTAATATGGGTCACGATGTAATGGATTATTCATGTGGTGTTTATTATAAAATTGAAAAAAAAAATGACAGATTGTTAAGTTATTTAAATATAACCTGATTGATAACTCACCATTTACCCTTGGATGTACATAATATCACTTTAAGCTATGTAACAAATCTTGCAAGACCAGTGGCGATAGTTATTGTATTCTTATAATTGTAGGCAATGCAAATGCTTAGTTCAAAACACAAATTATAACATGTAATATAATAAAATGTATTAATGTACGCTATAATTTACATTTTGCTTTCTTTTGTTTAAAAATATTATTGCGATTTGTGACCTTTATCAGAGAGAGCGCTTTGTGTAATCCTGAATCACAGTTTTAGTCTTTATCAGTTAATGTCTTTAAGCACTAGCTGTTTTCCAGTAAGTAAGATCGATTGCAAGAAATAGAGAGAGAAAATCGTACTTTTTAAGTGACTGTTGATGTTAAGAAATCTTTGATAATTTAAAGTTCTATCAGTTGTAAAATAGAACATTCTTCAATTCATTGCACTATTGTGTCAAATTGATAATGACCTGACCGATTTCATTTGTTTTTTAATAAATCAAGTTTTCTATAGAATTCGAGTGATCGTATTATTACATTACAGAAATCCATTGTTGTTTGCGGGTTTTCAGAAGTTGATCTTAAAGCATTATTTTTTCTTAAGATTATTCAACGTGATGAGATAGAATAAAATGGTTAGATAACTATTTATTTTAATTTTGTTAATGTGTATCAATTTCATTTACCAGTTATAGAACATTTTACAAAAATATCACTTCGTGTTCTAATGATTCATAAACGATAATTATTTTGTGTTATCATTCATTTGTGTTTAATTTTCTTTTTGATTGATTTAATTGATAAATTATGTTATTATTATGAATTGACGTTGGTATAATGTTTTTATTCGCGAAACGTTAATTAATTTTAGAGGATAACTTTAACTTGACATTCTGCTGAATTACCACTGATAAATTAATTTTACGCAATATTCTGTTTTTAATACTTATACTAAATAGATTCGGATGGTAGACAAATTATACTATTTTTTTCGTACTTTTTCTTTGACATTTTAATAGGAGATATTGATCGTTATATCTCATAACATTAGTTTATACTTTGGATTATTCAACGTGATGAAATACAATTAAATGTAAATATAACTTAAGAAACATATAAACATGGAACATATATGCAGTGAAACAACATTTACAACATATTATGCTTGTTTTTGTTTCTTGTTTTTGGTGGGGGTGTTTTTAAGTTCGTCCATTTTTGCAAAAATTTGATGTTTGATGACAAATAATCATTTAGCTCAATTTTTAGTTTAAACAATATTTTATATATAATCCACACATTTACATAATAAAGTACATAAAATAAAATTCACGGATTGAGTAGGAAGCTTGAAAAGCTTTTTTGAAAACTCTCTCCGTAGCTCAATGTTTGAAATCATTTTTCACGGATATATATTTCCTCGCCCCACGATCAAACTAACAATATTTGGATTGCAAATCCAATGCTCTGCATAAAAAGCTATGCGGGGAAACTCGGAAAAGTTATTATTTTGTATGCAATATGTCTCTTTAGGCAACCAAGAAATAAAGTTCGTTTCGCCTAACCTATTTTACAGATACTTTACAGAATAGTTTGAACTTAATATTGAAGAAAAAAATGGAGAATATTAGATCCGCAGGTAGACAGATTATTACCAAATGTAAAAAATCAAAGTGGGCATACTTTTTATTACTTGTTTAACATGAAGAATGTTCAAGAGTGACAGATATAGCTTACAGTGAGGGCTTTGAATTCAGCTGCTTTATTGATTTACCTATGCTCACTATATACATAAAACTCGAAAACAGCAAATACAAAGTAAATTTCACTATGAATTATATCAAATTGATCCCCTTATTTATATTCGAAAGGAAATGTTTATTAGCAAGTCATTTGACATTTTATCCATTTAAATTTAATTGGGCATGCATGTATAAGTATTTTTTCTCCTTTTTTTGTTATTTCCCTTGTTATTCAGCTTATTTAAAATCAAGGCGAGCTTAGAAACTGCAGAATAAAGAAAAGTTTTATTTTTTCATATGTTAGAGAGAAATCTGAAGTTAAACAGATCTAAGAATGTGGGTTCAACAAGTACAATGCCCCAACCCAGTCAAGCATTCATCTCCTACATTTCTTTGAAATAGGAGAAAATGGGATAAATAAAAATAGTACAAAAATGTTCATATAAGTATAGGACAAATGGGTTGGACTACAAGTTATTACAACATTACAGCCCTCCGAACAAAGTATAAACTTCATAACATAATATTTCTGATACTTTTGTAGGAAAAAAACTCCTTTGGTATGGATTGAAACTACATTTGTTAAAGAAGTTCAACGGAAAGTATCATCTAAATGTCATTTTTACCACCTTTATGTCGGGGAAAAAGCAAAAAATATTCGATCGCAAAAACAGATAATATTGATATGATAATAAAAAGTTCAATATTTACTTTTTGATAATCTGCGATTTTTTTGATTTTTTTATATTACTAAAACGGAAAATCACAGCACCAGTCTTCAAGTAATGAACTTGTTTAGTTACATTGTGGATTCTGAGGATTGTTTCAAATGGACATGTCATCGTTCTTTCCAAAATTGTGTTTTATTTTGAGGACGGAGAGTGTAAGATGCCGCTTAGGTCAAGAGAAAAAGCGTTGGATTAGTGATTCTTGAGTCGTTGAATCACTTGCTCGCCTCGGGCGAGACGTAAATTCTCGGTGACAATTGATCTCCGACATTTAGTCAAATAGTCATTGATTGAGAAATTATGTGTGGGATAAGTTGTCGGTCACATGCGCAGACAGTGGTAAGTACTGGTTAGTTATCCAGGAAAGCAAAATAGGTGGCTCGATCGCCGAAATATAACCAAAAACATGTGTTAAAATTAGCCTTTTATTGTTATTTTTAATTCAGGCAATAGTGCTTATTTGTATGTTGATTATGAAAATGTATAAGATGTAGGCTAAGTAAAATCCAATTTTTAACAACATTTACAATAAACATTTTATAAACTAGTTTTGTAATTAATTGATTAATTTCTTACTTTTATCATGTTGTTATACTCGTCAGAAGATTCATTATTAATATATATTCAAGTGCTCTGACTGTAACCATGAATGTGTAATTTACTGTTTCACCTGTGATACAGATAGGGTACTAGTATATCTTTGCATCATACAATACGATACAATATCGTTTTATTAGCAATGAAAGCCCGCCGGCCAAAAATACAAACAATATAAGGGATCAAACATTTAACAATGTAGTGCATGATTATAGTATTACACATGTATGTATTATGACATTCAAATTGATATATTGTACTCGTATCCTTTTAATATTGTACTCGTATCCTTTTAATATTGTACTCGTATCCTTTAAATGTACATTTTTGTTACTTACCTAGTAACGCTTGACTGTCATAAGTAAGTCAAATATGTGTGATTATAATTAGCACTTTAACTATTTCCATAAAAATGACAATTAAATGTTATCATGCAGGCTTTTCACATCAAATTTTAACACAAAAATTTCAGTATTATTATCCTCCAAGTCATTGCAAAAAAGCTGGAAAATTTGATATAGTATAAATTTTTATATCTCGTGTGTTCAGATAATCATCTATAAAAATCTTTTTGTTATTCAAAAGAACACTAAAACAAGATTTATGAGAATTATTATATTCGGATCGAATCTTTATTATACTGTAGTTGTAATTGGCAGCATTAAATTCTTACAGTAGCAGTCAAGCTAATTTTGATTTTGATTTATTTGATAATACATAAGCTTAAGATGTTATTGTCCTAGTAATAAATTTTTAAAGGAATGTCGCAATAATGTTGGTTCCCAAACTTAAAAGCGCTGCGCATTTTGCACACGGCAAAGCTGGGGCCACGTTTGAATTTATAATCGGATGGCTTCGTACATAGCCGACTAGAGATGGAAATCTATCGAAAGATTTTGTAAATGGAGGAAAACGGTGATAATCTTGATGTTTATTTCAGCTGTTGCGTTGTTTATATTACCGTTGAAGTTTAAAATTGACCATCATCGTGAAGAATTATATCTTCTGTGTCGATGGACCAAAGGATTATGTGAAAATATTGGAAATGGAATAAAATACATGGTGATTATGACGGTAGGGGTGCGGATTTTTTCCGGCGAACATTTTTATCTTGTGTATTATTATAGATGTTGAAATATGATTTTTTTTTTCAAAACGGCTTATATTAAGTTTTTTTGATATATATGATCAGTACATGTGCTGGGATTGACAAATATGCATTTTATTTGGATTTTAAAGGCGTTTTGAGCTCCAAACCCCAAGTGTCTGCGGCAATTTCGGTGTTCACCGTTATGTTACCGTTATATTATATGAAGATAATATACACGGCGTCCTGAATTTAACTTGTTAATGTTGTATATGTGTTAAACAAACTTTTTTAGACAGCTTGCTTAAAGCATTATATATAATCTTTTTTTTTCCATTTTTTATTCAGGTATTTATTAGCTATTTGTATGTAGGTACATGCACCAATATAAAACATGCACTTTTTAACTAAATATCAGTGTAACATGTTTGCTTAAGAAACAGAAACAAATACAAACATTCAAACATTTAGATTCACGCTTTTCTTTTCTAACAAACACTGCTGGCATTACTGTAAGCAAAATAAAAATAAAAAAAATCTTCATTTTTCAGTGCTTTCGTAAAGAATCGATAATGAGCTGACAGATCTAATTCTTTTTTGATGTTCTATCTCTCAAAGAAATGTGACGTTGTAGAACTAAAATCATCTATGCTTTAGTAGCTAATATCACATTTCAGTTCTTCATTGTTGTTGTCGTTTTCATGTAACGAAGTGTTAGACTTGCTTTTAAAAACGAATTTTGTTTCTTAATGTGATTGACATTACTGAATGAGTTAAAAATGTTATTAAATTTAGAGAAAAAAAGATACTAAATCGTTAATGCATATCAAGGTATTTGTCTTGACATGTAAATTTTAATGTTAAGGTAGTACACCCCTAATGGGCACTATAAGGAACTGTAAAATTGACAACATAGGACAGTTATATGCCTTAAATGTCACATGTATGCATAATTAAAACAAAATTTACCATGTCGTTTATGAGTTATGGACATTTTTCTGAACTAAAACTTTGCCATTAGGAGGGCATTTTTTAGAAATGAGGAAACTCTAAATAATCTACAATATTATCATTATGAAAAATGTTTTCCTATTTCTCATTGTTAAGAAACAAATAATGACATTTAGGTAACAAATTAAACAAGCAAAATGATTGTTTTTAAACGAAATGTTTTTAATATGTATAAAAATGTAAACCTACCCCACCCACTTTTAACACTAATTTGACCATTTCCCTGTGTAAAAGACCTTCTTGAAAATATCCCTAAAATTTTCCACAATTAGGGGCTGTTTTCAAAGTTTGCCTAATTTTTCTTAAATGATATTGGTTGGTCTTGCAAAAAATAAAATACTTTAACCGTGTAGTTTTTATTTTCTTTAACTTTGAATATATCTGGTATCATATTTGCTATTAAATTTGGCATTATTTAGTAAATAAATACCTACAAAAATTATATAATTAAAATGAAACACTTTTTTCTTCCATTAGGGATCTGAGAGATTAATAAAAAATGTTAAAAAGAAAAAAAAAGAAGAAAAAAAAGTTGCCCCTTCTGGGGCTTGAACCCACGCCCCTAAGTTTCAAAACACTTTACAGTGATTCTAGCCTATTTAAATACTCTTCAAAGTGGAGATAGTGCATTAGGGGTGTAGTACCTTAAAAAAAGGAAACAATGAACAGATCATCTCAAAGCAAACAAAATAAAAGATAAAGGAACGTTAATAAAAATGACTTCTTTATTTAGACACTTCAAAAATAAACACAATTTTTAACATGCAAGTTTGCAGTCGCATTTTAGAGATAGCTGACTTTAAAGTGATTAAGCTCTATACCTGGTCTGCGTTTCATAAAGAATCTTCCGAAAGTACCGAGTTTAGTCGTAATTGCAAAACTGTGATAAAACTGTGTTTCAAGAAAAGTACAATTCTAAGACTAAACTTAGGACTATTCCTACGGGTGTCTCAGGGCACTCCTAACTTTCGTCTTAAGTGATAAATACAAAAACAAGTGCTGAAAAAAAAACATTGCAGCTCTTCTTTTATTGTTTGATATAGAATTATATACGTACAAAGTGAAAGGCATAAATGAAGAAAAAGTTTCAAGTGCCTGTAATATTTAATAATTTTTGTCAATGTTATAATTACACTGATTTAATCTGAATTATGATAAGTTTTTGTTCCATGTAAACTATTTAAATAAATATTTTTAAGGTGAATAAAATATTTGTGAAAATAAACATGTTCATTTTGCTAATCAGTGTACAATGATAGATGACTTATAGTTTATGACTGACATTGTGACTGATCAATATGGCTTTGCCGGACTTAGTTTGGCGTATGTTCTATTTTCAAGATTCGGTAGATTTTTTAATTTACACAAAATTCAAACACGCTTCACACTATTTCACACTATTTCCCTATAAACAGATAAGGCAGTCAAGTGAATAATTACATGATATATGCATAAGAAATGGGAGGATATCACATCATATGAAGTCAGATATGAGGTCATTAATGATATGAAGTAAGTTAATAGATAAGAAATGTTAATTATACACCATTATTATAATGTAACCATTGTCTGCTAAATCATCTGTCATTTTTCACTACTTTAAATGACTATTACTTATTGCAGGATAAGACACAAGTGATTTTTTTTCTCAATTACAAAAAGTTTGTCTAAAGTTAGGAATATTCCTTAGTACAAGAGATAGGACAGTTTCTTGAATTTTTTTAGACTTACGATTCTTTATGAAACGCACCCCTGCTATCTATTCTTTACCAAATATATATTTTTTAAATAAATAACTGCAAAAAGACCTGTACTTCAGAGCGAGTGGCACATGTACACATTGTTGTTAAACGGTTTAAAACTCCTTAAAATACCAGCATAATATTTTGGTCTGGAACATTTTAATGTATTAAATGACAGAGACATCCGATGTTATAACTCTTTCGTGAAATTACCATAAAAGAACGAAATAACATAATTTTACTCTATCAGTTTATAAAGTTTATAAAAATATTTCATGTGGTGTATGTACGTTATTCGGATAATAACAACAAAGTCATCTAAATTTAAACTCTGCTAGATAAATATATCTTTTATCTCAACCTTTTATCAACTAAATGTTCCGATATAAAATTGTGGTACGGCGGGCGAGCGTAAACAATTTCTTCTGTACGCAGCTCCTTGGGATTTTGACTTAACCTTCACAGATGCTTTGTCATCAAGAACGCTGGCGCTTATTGTCGGTGTTTTGTGATTCAAAACTTTGTGACCGAATTAAGGCCCTTTGTTAAGAAAAATACAGAGACACACAAGGATTTTTACGAATCTTTCAAAGAAGCTTGTCATTAATCATTAAGTCTCCTATTGCATATTTTATTTTATTTATTTATTTTTTAAAGATTTGTTTGTTTTGTTCTGTTTTGAGTTACGACCATATCATTTCATATATGTAAAAACATCTAAGATACAAACAACTGTTCATTTATATATTATATGTTAAAAAATCAAAGGGTCATAACTCTCAAAAAAGGATCAAATTGCACACTGCTGTCAATATGTAATAGGACACTTGATGATGAAGCTTTTTGAAACTGTGATTTTTCGCATTGCTGTCTTTCTTGTTACATTAGTGCCTTATGTGATTTATATCATTTATTACTGCAACCTTTTTTGTAAACTCCGTATTAGAAACAAACCACAAACAAAACTTAACAATAGCAAATAATAATTGGACCGAGTAAATAAGATTACTTCCTACATTTAATCAAGCAAATAAACAATTTATTCCTTCACAATCAATACAGCACAGCATATATCTGTCAGTTTTTCACGCTTTTGAGCAAAGATGTGAGTAATTCACATTGATAGTGACAAAATACGTTTTATTTTATTTATAACGTTTAACAATTATTGTCTCACCACAAATTGTGAGATTTCTTTGGAATTGTTTATGGTTTGATTTCATTGTATGATTTAGAATGAGAGAAATGTGCGTGATCAAACAATTTAAGCTTTTTTGGAACTTTTGTCGACTTTCATGGTTCTGTATTTTGTAGGAGTGACCTATACGTTTAGTTTGACTAGAATTAGAAGTAATATACTGGTTAAGGTATATACTCGTATAATGAACTGTGGTGAATGGTAAAAAATTAAAATTTCAATTTAAAAAGAAATAGTAAAAAGAATCACACATTTGCGGGGAAGTTCAGTTTTACTCAGTCATGATTATAACGTCCTTTATGAATCTGATATCTTATATAGCAAACATTTTGGACACTAAATAACAGGATTCCCATTTCCCATCTATTTCATTGAATCCTTGTTACTGTTGATATGGACTTTGCTGCGCCTCTGCGTTTTGGCATAGGCGTGTGTAATGTATAAAAAATGATGATATTTATCATGGCGACCGATGTCAACACAGCAATAAAAATTCTCAGTGACTCAAAGATAGTCTGAACTATAAACACTATAAACATTATATCTGTTTCCGGTAATTTTGATTTGATTATATTTTCTCTACGTGTGATTCTAACGTTCTACGGTTCTTGAAGATTTTACATGTATTTTACTCGTTAAAATGCTAAATGTCAAATTCAGGTCAAATGGAAAAAGGTATAAAAAGATTTCGAATTACCGCTTACAACATTTAGAAACATCAAAGAAATACATGTCAACAAATAAATGAAGTGAAAAATCAGCATTAATGACAATCGGTTTCATGTAGTAAACAAACATACTTGACTTCTGGGATCAAAGACCGCTTTTAATGGAATGGCATAAAAGTATCACAGTGAATAATCCATCAGAAATCAGCCACAACTTTAAGTGTGATATCAGTTAACTAAAGCGTTCATATGAAGAGCTTAACATGAACATTTACAATGTTGACATTAATATCAATATAAAAGTAATTAGTATAAATGCTGCTAGGAAAATAACTTATGAATTTCAAAATTTTCTTGCAATAATCAATGATGCCTTGACGGATGAAATTCATTTGCGACGTTACTTTACGCGAAATATCCCTCGTTTCAGCGAAAATTGCAATCATAAATGCCACAAAATGCTGTAAAATAATTCAGTGTTGAGCCGAGTGTTTGTTTCCCTGAGAGGAACACTAGGAATTATTTAAGTTGTAAATAATGCAACAGGTTATGTGTACTGATCATAAAAATAAAACAGAAAGACCGAACGATGGATTCAAAACGATTTTTTAATATGAGTGTTCATAAATTATTTATATCATCTGTGATATTTTAATTAAAATTAATTTTTTCTAGATTATAGCCATTCTGTCGAGAAATGCAAAAAATATATTCAGTCGCAAAAAAAACAAATAATATTGATATGATAATGAAAAAGTGCAATATTTACTTTTTAGAAATCTGCGTTTTTGTTTTCTTTTTTGTATTACTAAAACCCGAAAATCTTTAGAACAGACTGACCGCACGAGTCTAGAAGTAAAGAGCTTCTTTAGTTTACATTGTGGATTCCAAGAAGATCCATCGCAGACGAACATGATGTCATTGTTTTTTTTAAAAATCCGTTATATTTTGAGGATGTCAAAGGAAGAGCAACGTATTTGTAATCCTTGGGTCGCCGGATCACTCAGTCGGGCAAGACGTAAATTTTCTATTGATATCTGACATTAAGTCTAACAGTCATTTGTCTCTCACGACTGATTGAGAAATTATGTAGTATGTGGTTGTTCACATGCGCAGACATTAGTATTTACTGGTTAGTTATCCAGGAAAGCCAAATAGGTGGATCAATCGCTGAGATATAACCAAAACGATGTGTTAAAATCAGTCTTTATTTAATTGTTATATTAAATGCAAGCAATTGTGATTATTTGAATGTTGATTAAGAAAAGGTATAAGATGTAAGCTAAATTGACTTATTTTTGAACAACAGTGTCATTTACGATAAACATTTTATAAACTAGTCTTGTAAAATTACTCGATGATCATTTACTTGTTTTTGCCATGTTATACTCGTCAGAAGGTTTATTTAATTTTGAAGATATATTCTAAATGTGTAACTGTGATACTGATAGGGTACTAATATATCTTTGCCTCATATAATACAATACAATATGGTTTTATTTGCAATGAAAGGCCGCCGGCCCAAAATACATATCAACATTTGATATTTAATCCATGATTATAGTATTATACATATATATATAATGACAATACTGAACAATGAATTTTAGGAGAAATTGTTTAACATTCAAAATGATATATTGTACTGGTATCCTTTTAATGTACATTTTTGTTACTTACCTAGTAACGCTTGACTGTGACTAATAAGTCAAATATGTGTGATTATAATTAGCACTTTAACTTTTTTCCATAAAATTACAATTTATTGTTATCATGCAGTTTGTATTTTATTTTAAACACAAAAATTTAAGTATTATTATCCTCTAAGTCATTGCAAAAAGTCAAGACATTTTTTTTTATGAAGTATGAACTTCTATGTCTCGTGTGGTCAGATAATCATCTATAAAAATCTTTTTGTTTCTCAAAAGAACACTAAAACAAGATTTATGATAATTATAAAATTCGGATCGTATCTTTATTATACTGTAGTTGTAGTGGGCAGCATTAAATTCTTACAGTAGCAAACAAGCTAATTTTGATCAATTTGATAATATATTAGCTAAAGATATTATTTTCCTAGTAATCAATTTTTAAAGGAATGTCGCAATTTTATTCCCTAGCCTGAGGACGAAGTAATTATCAAGATCTGATGTGCGTTGTTCGTCGTGCATTTTAAAAAACATCACATTGTTCTAGAAATTCTATTTATGCTGAACTCTGGTGGCCATGGCAACCAAAAACGTAATATCCTAGTCCAAATCCATAAAACCCACAGCTGGAATTGTTGATATGAAGCATCGTCTCGTGGTTATCTACAAAATTTGTTCATTATTACGACGGAACAAAATTGACCCCTCCAGGTTAACATCATACTTTACATAGAACATACTTTCAGAATAACGTTAACATTCATTTAAACACTGTTGTCAAATGTTTATTTTATTTTCATTTTTCCTTGCCTACAGCACTTGCTATCTACAAAAATTAGACAATATCTGGAAAAAAACTCTCGGACAGAAGTAAAATTATCATAAGAGGTATAGCAAATTTAATTTATCGATTATGAATAGATTTTTTTCAAATACCATACTGTTTCAGTTTGATGTTTGCAGATTTATAAAACTAATCTAGAGGTGTAATACTGTAAGCCCTAGAGCCTGTCATCTTTTTGTTTATACTATTTAAGTAGGTCTTTACCGACATTATGCCCACAGGAACCAAACAAACACCGTCATAGGTTTTGTTTTCATTTAAGTAAATAGATATGTGTAGCAGAATCTGATTAAAATACTTTTCAAAACAACAAAAAACTTACGTCCAAGAGGATTTATGTTCGAATTGAAACATTGTTTAGCGTTTTCATTCAAAGTTTCTTCAAATTCTGTCCATGGGGTAAAAAAGCCCGGTCCTACATGTTATTTTTCATATTAGTTATACTTTTTACAGCAGGTAAATATTTCAAATAATTAAATTAATCTACATGGATAAATGTACTAAATAAATATTTAATATAAGATATTTTTGCATATCAGACAGGTTTATCTACCGTTTACACCGGTGCTAGAAAACTCTGTCTTACACCCCCATGTAAGACAAGTCGCGTGCTTTAAATGGCGTAATTGCAGCGCGCCTTTTCTGAATGAATTGCGTTCTTAAAATGACGTCACTAAACCGTTTTGAATGAAGTTGTATGTTCATACGCTACTATAAGAAAAAAGTACGCATTGAGAATATCAGTTTTCGTAATTTCTGTTCTAAATATTATTGATATGTAATATGCAAGAAAAAGAATCAAACTCCTCTGGCTGTCGGTGCAGACGGAAATATCTAGATCTCGGGTAACTGTTTACCCTCGAGCTAGATATTCCGGTCTGTACCGGCAGCCAGTGTAAGATTCTTATAGCCTTAAGATTGACTCAGTGACCTTCTTTTAGATTTTGACCATTGACGCTTAGAATTTTACTAGTCCAACATTGTTTTCAGATAGGCCAAATTAGGGCAAACAATGAGTAAATTGCCTTTCATGGAAAAAAAGAGCAAAGTTATAAACATATCAATTTGTTTTCCCTTTTGTCATTTATTGACCGATACAATAATTGTATAGTAATTATAAGTGCCTTGTCTAGACGTCAAACTTAAAAGAATTGAGTTAAGGTCAAAGGTCAATATAACTTAAAACCATAACTAAATTGTTTTTACTTCCCTTTTACATATTTCATGTAATTACTTTATGTGTTTACCTTACATTGACATCCACATTTTTGAAGTCAATCTATCACAGTTATTTTGGATATAAATCTCCATCTTTCTAATAGTAGCCATTTCGGTGTTCACCGTTATGTTAACGTTATGTTTTGTGAAGATATACACTGTGTCCTCAATTTACTTGTTGATGTTGTACAAGTGGTAAGAAAACGTTTTTTAGACAGCTTGCATTAAAACATTACATATAATCATTTTTTTCCATTTTTTTATTATAGTAATTATTAGCTTTTTGTATGTAGATACATGCACCAATATGAAACATACCTTGTTGATAAATATAAGTGTAGAATGTTTGCTTGAAAAACAGAAACAAATACAAACATTGAAACATGTAGAATTCACGCTTTTCTGAGAAACACTGGTGGCATAAATATTAGCTAAAAAATAAAACATTATTCACTTTTCAGTGCTTTCGTGAAGAATCGATAATGAGCTGACAGATCTAATTCTGTTTTGATGTTCTATCTCTCAAAGAAATGTGGCGTTGTAGAACTAAAATCATCTATGCTTTAGTGGCTAATATCACATTTCAGTTCTTCATTGTTGTTGTCGTTTTCATGTAACGAATTGTCAGACTTGCTTTTAAAAATGACTTTTGTTTCTTAATGGGATTAACATTACTGAATGAGTTAAAAATGTTTTGAAATTTATAATTAAAAAATGATACTAAATCGTTTATGCATGTCAAGGTATTTGTCTTGACATATACATTTTAATGTTAAAAAAGGAAACAATGAACAGATCACCTCAAAGCAAAGAAAAAAAGATAAAGGAACATTATTAAAAATGACATTTTTATTCAGACACTTCAGAAATAAACACAAATTTTGAACATGTAACTTTGCAGTCGCATTTTAGAGATAGCTGACTTTAAAGTGATAAAGCTATGTGCATATAAAGAATCTTAGTACCGAATTTAGTCGTAAGTGAAAAACTGTGATAAAACTGTGTTTCAAGAAAAGTACAATTGTAAGACTAAACTTAGGACTATTCCTACTGGTGCTTCAGGGCACTCCTAACTTTCGTCTTAAGTTATAAATACAAAAACAAGTGCTGAAAAAAACATTGCAGCTCTTCTATTATTGTTTGATATAGAATTATATTCGTACAAAGTGAAAGACATAAATGAAGAAAAAGTTTAAAGTACCTGTAATATTTAATTAATTTTTGTCAATGTTATTATGACACTGATTTAATATAAATTATGATAAGTTTTCGTTCCGTGTAAACGACTTAAATAAATATTTTCAAGGTAAATAAAATATTTGTGAAAATAAACATGTTCATTTTGCTAACCAGTATAAAGTAATAGATGAAAATCCATACCACTCATAGTTTATGACTGACATGGTGACTGATCAATATGGCTTCTTTGCGTATGACTTAGTTTGACGTATGTTCTATTTTCAAAATTTAGTAAATTTTTAATTAACATAAAATTCAAACTCGCTTCACACTATTTTACACTAATTCCCTATAAACAGATAAGGCAGTCAAGTGCATTATTACATGATATATGCATAAGAAATGGAAGAATATCACATCATATGAAGTCAGATATGAAGTCATTAATGATATGAAGTAAGTTAATAGATAAGACATGTTAATGTATAACTGTCAATTATACACCATTATTATAATTTAACCATTGTCTGCTTAATCATCTGTCATTTTTCACTATTTTTTATGACTATTACTTATTGCAGGATAAGTCACAAGTGATTACTTTTATCTCCATTACGAAAATTTTGTCTAAAGTAAGGAATATTCCTAAGTACAAGAGAAAAGAGAGTTCCTTGAATTGACTTACGATTCTTTATGAAACGCACCCCTGCTATCTGTTCTTAACCAGATATAATTTAAAAATAAATAATTCAAAAAGACATGTATTTCAGAGCGAATGACACACGCAAAATTTGTTGTTAAACGTTTAAACTCCTTAAAATACCAGTATAAAATTTTGTTCCGGAACAAATCTGTTAACGTGCGTATTAAATGACAGAGACATCTGATGTCTTTCGAGAAACTACCATAAAAATACGGAAAGAGTATTATCTTACTGTAACAGTTTATAAACTTTATAAAAAATATCATGTGATGTAGGCTTATATCGCTTAAATGTACTTTATTCGGATAATAAAACAAAGAAATATCAATTTAAACTCTGCCAGATCAATGTATCTATTTTCGAAAGCCATGTTTTAAATCTTTTACCAACCAAGTGTTTTGAAGAAAAACATCTGGTTATAAAGTTGTGGTATGGCGGGCGGGCGTAAACAATTTCTTCTGTACGTAACTCCTTGGGATTTTGACTAAACCTTCACAGATGCTTTGTCATCAAGAAGGCTGGCGCTCATAGTCGGTGTTTTGCGATACAACATTTATGACCGAATTATGGCCCTTTGTTAAAAAAAGACAGAGAAATACTCAAGGATTTTTACGAATCTTTCAAAGAAGCTTGTCATTAAGTGTCCTATTGCATATTTTATTTTATTTATTTATTTTTTATACATTTGTTTGTTTTGTTCTGATTTGAGTTACAGCCATATCATTGCATATATGTAAGAACATAAAAGATAAAAATCACTGTTCATTTATATTTTATATGTTAAAAGAATCAAAAGGTGGTCATTACTCTCCCAAAAATGATCAAATTGCAAACTGCTGACAATATTTAATAGGACACTAGATGATGAAGCTTTTTGAAAATGTGATTTTTCGCATTGCTGTCTTTCTTGTTACATATTAAACATTAAACATTTCAGGACATTGACGGATTGATTTTAAGCTGTATTCAAATTGATAAAAGTATTGACTAAGTAACAATTTACTGTTTTGTTTATTTATTTTAAGAAAAAAATGTCACTTTGAAAAAAATAATAAATCATTTAAATAAAAAATATGGTCAGATTAGTACCTTATGTGAGTTATATCATTTATTACTGCAACCCTTTTGTAAACTCCATATTGATCAACATCATTAGAAGAAACAAACCACAAACAAAACAATAGCAAATAATGATTGGACCGAGTAAATAAGATTACTTCCTACATTTAATCAAACAAATAAACAATCTATCCCTTCACAATCAATACAGCACCGCATATATCTGTCAGTTTTTCACGCTTTTGAGCAAAGATGTGAATAATTCACATTGATAGTGACAAAATACGTTTTATTTCATTTATAACGTTTAACAATTATTGCCTCACCACAAATTGTGAGATTTTTTTGGAATTGTTTATGGTTTGTTTTCATTGTATGATTTAGAGAAATGTGCGTGATCAAACAATTTAAGCTTTTTTGGAACTGTTGTCGACTTTAATGGTTCTGTGTTTTGGAGGAGTGACCTATATCTTTAGTTTGACTAGAATTATTAGTAATATATTGGTAAAGGTATATTTAATGAACTGTGTTAACAATTAAAAGTTTAATTTAAAAAAGAAATAGTAAAAAATCACACATTTGCGGGGAAGTTCATCTTTACTCAGTCATGATTATTACATCCTCTATGAATCCGATATCTTATATTGCAAACATTTTGGACACTTAATAACAGGATTCCCATTTACCATCTATTTGATTCAATTCCAGTAACTGTTGATATGGACTTTGCTGCGCCTCTGCGTTTTGGCATTGTCGTGTGTAATGTATAAAAATGATGATATTTATCATGGCGACCAATGGCAACACAGCAAAAATATAAACCTTAGTGACTCAAAGATAGTCTGAAATATAAACCTTATACCTGTTTCCGGTAATTTCGAATTGATTATATTTTCTCTACGTGTGATTCCGACTTTCTACGGTTGTTGACGATTAGACATGTATATACACGTTAAAATGCGAAATGTCAAATTCAGGTCAAATGGAAAATGGCAAAAAAAGATTTCGAATTACCACTTATAACATTTAGAAACATCAAAGAAATACATGTCAACAAATAAATGAAGTGAAAAAATCAGCATTAATGGCAACCGGTTTCATGTAGGAAACACACATCACATGCTTTGGCTTCTGGGATCATAGACCGCTTTAAATGGAACGTATCACAGTGATAATCCATCAGAAATCAGCAACAACTTTAAGTGTGGTATCAGTTAACTAAAGCGTTCATATGAAGAGCTTAACATGAACATTTACAGTGTTGACATTAATGTCAATATAAAGTTTTGAGTATAAATGCTGCTAGGAAAAAAACTTCTTAATTTCAAAATTCTCTTGCAATAATCAATGATGCCTTGACAGTTGAAATTTATTTGCGACGTTACTTTACGCGAAATATCCCTCGTTTCATCGAAAAATGGAATCATAAATGCCACAAAATGCTATAAAATACTTTAGTGTTGGGCCGACTATTTGTTCCCTCAGGGGAACACTAGGAATTATTTAAGTTGTAAATAATACAACAGGTTACAAGTTGTTATGTGTACAGATCATATACATAAAACAGAAAGACCGAACGATGGACTCAAAACGATATATTTTGACCCTTACCTATAAGTTTGTAAAGTGTAAATACACACGTGTCATTGATTGTTCATAGTTTCCATTGAATTTTATAGTATGCTAGAATTCTTTTTACATCAGTAGAAATGCATAATTAAAGTATTGTCCTTTTCGTATGATGAATAGTTTACATATAAATTGAACAACAAATTCTTCAAACACAACAAGTAATTTGAACAATCAAATGTGCGATACCGCTTAAGTAAATGAATTATTAAGTACCCCATTCTTGAATGAAATACCAAAATAACTAGATCGAATATATTAATCATGAAATGTTTAATCAATATATGCAAATATGTAAAAAAATAGGTATTCGGTGTTATACATGAGGAAAACAATTTGTAATGCATGTTTTACAAGCTGTCGACATAAAGTGGAAAGCGCATTTTTTTCTGTGCAGACATTTAGTAAACGTCATTTTATAAACGTAAAAAGTTGTCATGTTTTATTGAGTTCTTGCAAGAGGAGCAAAAAAACAGTATAATCACCATGATCATTCTCGCCCAGCATATCCCGTAACGAAATAACGCAGGAAGTATGCAGTAGCAACGCCGAATATGTAGAAACGGCCTACGTGGGAAGCTAACGGATATTAAATCGAATTGAAAGAAATGAATTAGCGCAAAACGACTTCTGAGACATTATTTTTCAACCTGCATTTAAAATTTGTCCCGGAAAGTGGTAACTTTTCAGGATTAAAAGTGCTACTACGAAATCAGTGTTACCTCATAAAGGTGGTTCAATCACATGTCGTCTGCTTATTTCTGATTTATCTAATATGGGTTGTGTTTAGCATTGCTTAGCAAATACCTCGAATACAGAAAACATATGCATAAACTGTGATAAAACACAAAAGTCGCCTTCATAGTTAGGGCCAGGTTATCATTCACACGAATGACCTTGAAAAGTACATTTTCCCGGACTTTTTTTAATGGGCTTTAAAATATTATGTCTTAACAGTCGTTTGCTTTGATTCATTTGAGAGTAAGATTCCATGTAAT